>NW_026775771.1:37500-40000 GCF_030987335.1 Cornus florida | reverse complement strand
CCCCGAGTTAATTTTGCCCATTATGACTCCTCGCCCGCACGCTTAAGCACCCCCGCGTGCACGTGGGCATTGTGTGCTAAAAAATGAAGTTTGGAGTTTGGGTTTGAAAATTTTATGGGAGCTTCCTAGAAGCCTAAGAAATGCTTTGCTCGAGACGGATTTCGATTTGGAGGTCCCCCGAGTTAAGTTTGCCCTTTATGACTCCTCGCCCGCATGCTCGTGCACACCGGCGTGCACGTGGGCATCGTATGCTAAAAAATGAAGTTTGGAGTTTGGGTTTGAAAATTTTACGGGAACTTCCTAGAAGCCTAAGAAATGCTTTGCTCGAGACGGATTTCGATTTGGAGGTCCGCCGTGTTAATTTTGCCAATTACGGCTCCTCGCCCGCACGCTCGTGCACCCCGACGTGCACACCGGCGCGCACGTGGGCATCGTATGCTAAAAAATGAAGTTTGGAGTTTGGGTTTGAAAATTTTACGGGAACTTCCTAGAAGCCTAAGAAATGCTTTGCTCGAGACGGATTTCGATTTGGAGGTCCCCCGAGTTAATTTTGCCCATTACGACTCCTCGCCCGCACGCTCGTGCACCCCGGCGTGCACGTGGGCATAGTATGCTAAAAAATGAAGTTTGGAGTTTGGGTTCGGAAATTTTATGGGAGCTTCCTAGAAGCCTAAGAACTGCTTTGCTCGAGACGGATTTTGATTTGGAGATCCCCCGAGTTAGTTTTGCCCATTATGACTCCTCCCCCGCACGCTCAAGCACCCCCGCGTGCACGGGGGCATCGTATGCTAAAAAATGAAGTTTGGAGTTTGGGTTTGGAAATTTTATGGGAGCTTCCTAGAAGCCTAAGAAGTGCTTTGCTCGAGACGGATTTCGATTTGGAGGTCCCCCGAGTTAATTTTGCCCATTATGACTCCTCGCCCGCACGCTTAAGCACCCCCGCGTGCACGTGGGCATTGTGTGCTAAAAAATGAAGTTTGGAGTTTGGGTTTGAAAATTTTACGGGAACTTCCTAGAAGCCTAAGAAATGCTTTGCTCGAGACGGATTTCGATTTGGAGGTCCCCCGAGTTAATTTTGCCCATTACGACTCCTCGCCCGCACGCTCGTGCACCCCGGCGTGCACGTGGGCATCGTATGCTAAAAAATGAAGTTTGGAGTTTGGGTTTGAAAATTTTATGGGAGCTTCCTAGAAGCTTAAGAAGTGTTTTGCTCGAGACGGATTTCGATTTGGAGGTCCCCCGAGTCAATGTTGCCCATTATGGCTCCTCTCCCGCATGCTCAAGCACCCCTGCGTGCACGTGGGCATTGTATGCTAAAAAATAAAGTTTGGAGTTTGGGTTTGGAAGTTTTATGGGAGCTTCCTTGAAGCTTAAGAAGTGTTTTGCTCGAGACGGATTTCGATTTGGAGGTCCCCCGAGTCAATGTTGCCCATTATGGCTCCTCGCCCGCACGCTCAAGCACCCCGGCGTGCACGTGGGCATTGTATGCTAAAAAATAAAGTTTGGAGTTTGGGTTTGGAAGTTTTATGGGAGCTTCCTAGAAGCTTAAGAAGTGTTTTGCTCGAGACGGATTTCGATTTGGAGGTCCCCCGAGTCAATGTTGCCCATTATGGCTCCTCTCCCGCATGCTCAAGCACCCCTGCGTGCACACCGGCGTGCACGTGGGCATTGTAGGCTAAAAAATGAAGTTTGGAGTTTGGGTTTGGAAATTTTATGGGAGCTTCCTTGAAGCCTAAGAAGTGTTTTGCTCGAAACGGAATTCGATTTGGAGGTCCCCCGAGTCAATTTTGCCCATTACGACTCCTCGCTCGCATGCAATATCTACTCCTGTCAGAGCTGTGGTTTTACTTAAGACTACTATAGGGGGGGGGGAGTTCTCAGCACCAAGAGCTGCAAGTAAGGCCATTGCTTGCTTTGCAGTCTCGATTGCTCTACTAGTGAATAGTAGATGTCTTGGTTAGCTTGGAACGAAAAAAAAAATTTTTTGGGGAAAAAAAAAAAAAAAAGTTTTTGTGAAAAAAAATTTTTCGAAAAAAAAAAAAAAAAAAAAAATTTTTTTGGATGCCTCGGTCTTCTATTTGTTTTGCTTGGGTAGATTAGGAAAAAAAAAAAAAAAAAATTTTTTGTTGGATGCCTCGGTCTTCATATTCTTTCTCGGCTATTTCGAAAAAAAAAAAAAAAAATTCCGGGAAAGAGAAAAAAAAAATTATTTTTTGTTGGTTGCCTCGGTCTTCATGTTCTTTCTCTGGTATATGGGAAAGAAAAAAAAAAAAAAAAAATTTTGGATGCCTCGGTCTTCTTGTTCTCGGTTGGATTTATCGAAAAAAAAAAAAAAAAAAAAAAAAAAAAAAAAAAAAATTTTGATGCCTCGGTCTTCTTGTTCTTGCTTTGGTATATCGGAGAAAAAAAAAAAAAATTTTTTTGGATGCCTCGGTCTTCTTGTTCATTCTTCGGTATATCAAAAAAAAAAAAAAAAAAAAAAAAATTTGAGACTTCGGTC
>NW_026775769.1:30000-31105 GCF_030987335.1 Cornus florida | reverse complement strand
ACTTCTTAGTCTTCTAGGAAGCTCCCATAAAATTTTCAAACCCAAACTCCAAACTTCATTTTTTAGCATACGATGCCCACGTGCACGCCGGTGTGCACGAGCATGCGGGCGAGGAGTCGTAATGGGCAAAATTAACTCGGGGGACCTCCAAATCGAAATCCGTCTCGAGCAAAGCATTTCTTAGGCTTCTAGGAAGTTCCCGTAAAATTTTCAAACCCAAACTCCAAACTTCATTTTTTAGCATACGATGCCCACGTGCGCGCCGGTGTGCACGTCGGGGTGCTTGAGCGTGCGCGCGAGGAGCCGTAATTGGCAAAATTAACACGGCGGAAATCTAAATCGAAATCCGTCTCGAGCAAAGCATTTCTTAGGCTTCTAGGAAGCTCCCATAAGATTTCTGAACCCAAACTCCAAACTTCATTTTTTAGCATACGATGCCCACGTGCACGCCGGTGTGCACGAGCATGCGGGCGAGGAGTCATAAAGGGCAAACTTAACTCGGGGGACCTCCAAATCGAAATCCGTCTCGAGCAAAGCATTTCTAAGGCTTCTAGGAAGCTCCCATAAAATTTTCAAACCCAAACTCCAAACTTCAATTTTAGCATACCATGCCCACGTGCACGTCGGGGTGCACGAGCGTGCGGGCGAGGAGTCATAATGGGTAAAATTAACCCGGGGGACCTCCAAATCGAAATCCGTCTCGAGCAAAGCACTTCTTAGTCTTCTAGGAAGCTCCCATAAAATTTTCAAACCCAAACTCCAAACTTCATTTTTTAGCATACGATGCCCACGTGCACGTCGGGGTGCACGAGCGTGCGGGCGAGGAGTCATAATGGGCAAAATTAACTCGGGGGACCTCCAAATCGAAATCCGTCTCGAGCAAAGCATTTCTTAGTCTTCTAGGAAGCTCCCATAAAATTTTCAAACCCAAACTCCAAACTTCATTTTTTAGCATACGATGCCCACGTGCACGTCGGGGTGCACGAGCGTGCGGACGAGGAGTCATAATGGGCAAAATTAACTCGGGGGACCTCCAAATCGAAATTCGTCTCGAGCAAAGCATTTCTTAGGCTTCTAGGAAGCTCGCATAAAATTTTCAAACCCA
>NW_026775769.1:17500-20000 GCF_030987335.1 Cornus florida | reverse complement strand
TCTTAGGCTTCTAGGAAGCTCCCATCAAATTTACAAACCCAAACTCCAAACTTCATTTTTTAGCACACAATGCCCACGTGCACGCGGGGGTGCTTAAGCGTGCGGGCGAGGAGTCATAATGGGCAAAATTAACTCGGGGGACCTCCAAATCGAAATCCGTCTCGAGCAAAGCACTTCTTAGGCTTCTAGGAAGCTCCCATAAAATTTCCAAACCCAAACTCCAAACTTCATTTTTTAGCATACAATGCCCCCGTGCACGCGGGGGTGCTTGAGCGTGCGGGGGAGGAGTCATAATGGGCAAAACTAACTCGGGGGACCTCCAAATCGAAATCCGTCTCGAGCAAAACACTTCTTAGGCTTCTAGGAAGCTCCCATAAAATTTCCGAACCCAAACTCCAAACTTCATTTTTTAGCATACGATGCCCACGTGCACGCCGGGGTGCTTGAGCGTGCGGGCGAGGAGTCATAATGGGCAAAAACTAACTCGTGGGATCTCCAAATCAAAATCCGTCTCGAGCAAAGCATTTCTTAGGCTTCTAGGAAGCTCCCATAAAATTTCCGAACCCAAACTCCAAACTTCATTTTTTAGCATACGATGCCCACGTGCACGCCGGGGTGCACGAGCGTGCGGGCGAGGAGTCGTAATGGGCAAAATTAACTCGGGGGACCTCCAAATCGAAATCCGTCTCGAGCAAAGCATTTCTTAGGCTTCTAGGAAGTTCCCGTAAAATTTTCAAACCCAAACTCCAAACTTCATTTTTTAGCATACGATGCCCACGTGCGCGCCGGTGTGCACGTCGGGGTGCTTGAGCGTGCGCGCGAGGAGCCGTAATTGGCAAAATTAACACGGCGGAAATCTAAATCGAAATCCGTCTCGAGCAAAGCACTTCTTAGTCTTCTAGGAAGCTCCCATAAAATTTTCAAACCCAAACTCCAAACTTCATTTTTTAGCATACGATGCCCACGTGCACGCCGGTGTGCACGAGCATGCGGGCGAGGAGTCGTAATGGGCAAAATTAACTCGGGGGACCTCCAAATCGAAATCCGTCTCGAGCAAAGCATTTCTTAGGCTTCTAGGAAGTTCCCGTAAAATTTTCAAACCCAAACTCCAAACTTCATTTTTTAGCATACGATGCCCACGTGCGCGCCGGTGTGCACGTCGGGGTGCTTGAGCGTGCGCGCGAGGAGCCGTAATTGGCAAAATTAACACGGCGGAAATCTAAATCGAAATCCGTCTCGAGCAAAGCATTTCTTAGGCTTCTAGGAAGCTCCCATAAGATTTCTGAACCCAAACTCCAAACTTCATTTTTTAGCATACGATGCCCACGTGCACGCCGGTGTGCACGAGCATGCGGGCGAGGAGTCATAAAGGGCAAACTTAACTCGGGGGACCTCCAAATCGAAATCCGTCTCGAGCAAAGCATTTCTTAGGCTTCTAGGAAGCTCCCATAAAATTTTCAAACCCAAACTCCAAACTTCAATTTTAGCATACCATGCCCACGTGCACGTCGGGGTGCACGAGCGTGCGGGCGAGGAGTCATAATGGGTAAAATTAACCCGGGGGACCTCCAAATCGAAATCCGTCTCGAGCAAAGCACTTCTTAGTCTTCTAGGAAGCTCCCATAAAATTTTCAAACCCAAACTCCAAACTTCATTTTTTAGCATACGATGCCCACGTGCACGTCGGGGTGCACGAGCGTGCGGGCGAGGAGTCATAATGGGCAAAATTAACTCGGGGGACCTCCAAATCGAAATCCGTCTCGAGCAAAGCATTTCTTAGTCTTCTAGGAAGCTCCCATAAAATTTTCAAACCCAAACTCCAAACTTCATTTTTTAGCATACGATGCCCACGTGCACGTCGGGGTGCACGAGCGTGCGGACGAGGAGTCATAATGGGCAAAATTAACTCGGGGGACCTCCAAATCGAAATTCGTCTCGAGCAAAGCATTTCTTAGGCTTCTAGGAAGCTCGCATAAAATTTTCAAACCCAAACTCCAAACTTCATTTTTTAGCATACGATGACCACGTGCACGCCGGGGTGCTTGAGCGTGCGGGCGAGGAGTCATAATGGGCCAAAACTAACTCGTGGGACCTCCAAATCAAAATCCGTCTCGAGCAAAGCATTTCTTAGGCTTCTAGGAAGCTCCCATAAAATTTCCGAACCCAAACTCCACACTTCATTTTTTAGCATACGATGCCCACGTGCACGCCGGGGTGCACGAGCGTGCGGGCGAGGAGTCGTAATGGGCAAAATTAACTCGGGGGACCTCCAAATCGAAATCCGTCTCGAGCAAAGCATTTCTTAGGCTTCTAGGAAGTTCCCGTAAAATTTTCAAACCCAAACTCCAAACTTCATTTTTTAGCATACGATGCCCACGTGCGCGCCGGTGTGCACGTCGGGGTGCTTGAGCGTGCGCGCGAGGAGCCGTAATTGGCAAAATTAACACGGCGGACCTCCAAATCGAAATCCGTCTCGAGCAAAGCACTTCTTAGTCTTCTA
>NW_026775768.1:25000-27500 GCF_030987335.1 Cornus florida | reverse complement strand
CCCGAGTTAAGTTTGCCCTTTATGACTCCTCGCCCGCATGCTCGTGCACACCGGCGTGCACGTGGGCATCGTATGCTAAAAAATGAAGTTTGGAGTTTGGGTTTGAAAATTTTACGGGAACTTCCTAGAAGCCTAAGAAATGCTTTGCTCGAGACGGATTTCGATTTGGAGGTCCGCCGTGTTAATTTTGCCAATTACGGCTCCTCGCCCGCACGCTCGTGCACCCCGACGTGCACACCGGCGCGCACGTGGGCATCGTATGCTAAAAAATGAAGTTTGGAGTTTGGGTTTGAAAATTTTACGGGAACTTCCTAGAAGCCTAAGAAATGCTTTGCTCGAGACGGATTTCGATTTGGAGGTCCCCCGAGTTAATTTTGCCCATTACGACTCCTCGCCCGCACGCTCGTGCACCCCGGCGTGCACGTGGGCATAGTATGCTAAAAAATGAAGTTTGGAGTTTGGGTTCGGAAATTTTATGGGAGCTTCCTAGAAGCCTAAGAACTGCTTTGCTCGAGACGGATTTTGATTTGGAGATCCCCCGAGTTAGTTTTGCCCATTATGACTCCTCCCCCGCACGCTCAAGCACCCCCGCGTGCACGGGGGCATCGTATGCTAAAAAATGAAGTTTGGAGTTTGGGTTTGGAAATTTTATGGGAGCTTCCTAGAAGCCTAAGAAGTGCTTTGCTCGAGACGGATTTCGATTTGGAGGTCCCCCGAGTTAATTTTGCCCATTATGACTCCTCGCCCGCACGCTTAAGCACCCCCGCGTGCACGTGGGCATTGTGTGCTAAAAAATGAAGTTTGGAGTTTGGGTTTGAAAATTTTACGGGAACTTCCTAGAAGCCTAAGAAATGCTTTGCTCGAGACGGATTTCGATTTGGAGGTCCCCCGAGTTAATTTTGCCCATTACGACTCCTCGCCCGCACGCTCGTGCACCCCGGCGTGCACGTGGGCATCGTATGCTAAAAAATGAAGTTTGGAGTTTGGGTTTGAAAATTTTATGGGAGCTTCCTAGAAGCTTAAGAAGTGTTTTGCTCGAGACGGATTTCGATTTGGAGGTCCCCCGAGTCAATGTTGCCCATTATGGCTCCTCTCCCGCATGCTCAAGCACCCCTGCGTGCACGTGGGCATTGTATGCTAAAAAATAAAGTTTGGAGTTTGGGTTTGGAAGTTTTATGGGAGCTTCCTTGAAGCTTAAGAAGTGTTTTGCTCGAGACGGATTTCGATTTGGAGGTCCCCCGAGTCAATGTTGCCCATTATGGCTCCTCGCCCGCACGCTCAAGCACCCCGGCGTGCACGTGGGCATTGTATGCTAAAAAATAAAGTTTGGAGTTTGGGTTTGGAAGTTTTATGGGAGCTTCCTAGAAGCTTAAGAAGTGTTTTGCTCGAGACGGATTTCGATTTGGAGGTCCCCCGAGTCAATGTTGCCCATTATGGCTCCTCTCCCGCATGCTCAAGCACCCCTGCGTGCACACCGGCGTGCACGTGGGCATTGTAGGCTAAAAAATGAAGTTTGGAGTTTGGGTTTGGAAATTTTATGGGAGCTTCCTTGAAGCCTAAGAAGTGTTTTGCTCGAAACGGAATTCGATTTGGAGGTCCCCCGAGTCAATTTTGCCCATTACGACTCCTCGCTCGCATGCAATATCTACTCCTGTCAGAGCTGTGGTTTTACTTAAGACTACTATAGGGGGGGGGGAGTTCTCAGCACCAAGAGCTGCAAGTAAGGCCATTGCTTGCTTTGCAGTCTCGATTGCTCTACTAGTGAATAGTAGATGTCTTGGTTAGCTTGGAACGAAAAAAAAAATTTTTTGGGGAAAAAAAAAAAAAAAAGTTTTTGTGAAAAAAAATTTTTCGAAAAAAAAAAAAAAAAAAAAAATTTTTTTGGATGCCTCGGTCTTCTATTTGTTTTGCTTGGGTAGATTAGGAAAAAAAAAAAAAAAAAATTTTTTGTTGGATGCCTCGGTCTTCATATTCTTTCTCGGCTATTTCGAAAAAAAAAAAAAAAAATTCCGGGAAAGAGAAAAAAAAAATTATTTTTTGTTGGTTGCCTCGGTCTTCATGTTCTTTCTCTGGTATATGGGAAAGAAAAAAAAAAAAAAAAAATTTTGGATGCCTCGGTCTTCTTGTTCTCGGTTGGATTTATCGAAAAAAAAAAAAAAAAAAAAAAAAAAAAAAAAAAAATTTTGATGCCTCGGTCTTCTTGTTCTTGCTTTGGTATATCGGAGAAAAAAAAAAAAAAAATTTTTGGATGCCTCGGTCTTCTTGTTCATTCTTCGGTATATCAAAAAAAAAAAAAAAAAAAAAAAAATTTGAGACTTCGGTCTTCTTGTTCTTGCTTTGGTATATCGGAGAAAAAAAAAAAAAAAAATTTTGGATGCCTCGGTCTTCTTGTTCATTCTTCGGTATATCAAAAAAAAAAAATTTTTTTGAAGCCTCGGTCTTCTTGTTCTTGCTTTGGTATATCGGAGGAAAATAAAAAAAAATTTTGGTTGCCTCGGTC
>NW_026775767.1:0-31323 GCF_030987335.1 Cornus florida | reverse complement strand
ATTTTCATTCAAAGATTCAATTTTTAGTCATTAAAACACTCTTCGCGACTTCAAAGGGTACTCGAATAAGTTAAACTCAAAACTCTCATTTTCTTTCAAAGATTCAACCGTTATACATTAAAAAGGTCTTGTGACATAATAGGTATCGTGATTGAGGTAATTTCGCTCAAAGATTCAATCTTTACTCATTAATACACTCTTCGTGACGTCGAAGGGAACTATTATAAGTTTCACTTAAAACTCTCATTTTATTCTAAAGATTTAATCTTTATACATTTAAAAGCTCAAGTGACATAATAGGCACCTTGATTGAGGTATTTCCATTAAAGGATTCAATCTTTAGTCATTAAAGCATTCTACGAGATTACGTTAAGAACTCAAATAAGTTACACTCGAAACTCTCTTTTTCTTTCAAAGATTCATTCTTTATACATTAAAAAGGTCATGTGGCATAATCGGTACCGTGATTGAGGTAATTTCTTTCATATATTCAATCTTTACTAATTAAAACACTCTTCGTGATATTAAAGGGAACTCGAATAAGTTTAACTCAAAACTCTCATTTTCGTTCAAGATTTAATCTTTGTACATTAAAATGGTCTAGTGACATATGAGGTACCCTTGAGTGAGGAATTTTCATTCAAAGATTCAATCTGTACTCATTTAAACACACTTCGGGGCGTAAAAGGGAACTCGAATAAGTTTAACTCCAAACTCTCATTTTCTTTTAAAGATTCAATCTTTATTCATTAAAAAGTTCTAGTGACAAAATTAGTACCTTGATTGAGGTATTTTCATTCAAGGATTCAATCTATGGTCATTAAAACACTCTTCGCGACTTCTTAGGGAACTCGAATAAGTTAAACTCAAAATTCTCATTTTAAATCAAAGATTAAATTCTTTATACATTAAAAAGGTCCATTGACATAATAGATACCTTGATTGAGGTAATTTCATTCAGGATTCAATCTTTACACATTAAAACACTCTCCGTTACGTCAAAGGGAACTCGAATAAGTTTAACTCAAAACTCTCATTGTCTTTCTAAGATTTATTCTTTATACATTAAAAGGTCTAGTGACATAATTAATACCTTGATTAAGGTATTTTCATTCAAAGATTCAATCTTTAGACTTTAAACACTCTTCGCCACTTACAAGGAATTCGAACAAGTTAAACTTAAAATTGTCGTTTTCTTTCAAAGATTGAATCGCTATACATTAATAAGGTCTAGTGACATAGTAGTTACCTTGATTGTGTTAATTTCACTCAAAGATTCAATCTTTACATTGGTAGCTTGATTGAGGATTCTCATTCAAAGATTCAATCCTTACTCTTTTAAACACTCTTCGAGACGTCAAAGGGAACTCGAATAAGTTTAACTTAAAACCCTCGCTTCTTTTAAAGACTCGATCTTTACCCATTAAAAAGGTCTTGTGACGTAATTGGTACCTTAATTGAGGTATTTTCATTCAAAGATTCAATCTGCAGTCATTAAAACACACTTCGCGACTTCATAGGGAACTTGAACAAGTTTTCCTCAAAACTATCATTTTTGTTCAAAGATTCAATCTTTGTAGATTAAAATTGTCTAGTGACATAACTGGTATCTTGATTGAAGTAATTTCATTCAATGATTCAATCCTTTGTCCCTAAAACACAATTCACGACTACATAGTGAACTCGAAGAAGTTGAACTCAAAACTCTCATTTCTTTCAAAGATTTCAATCTTCATACATTAAAATGGTCTAGAGACATAATTGGTACCTTGTTAGAAGTAATTTCATTCAAAGATTCAACCTTTGCTCATTAAAACACTTTCGGGACGTCAAAGGGAATTCGAATAAGTTTAACTCAAAACTCTAATTTTTCTTTCAAAGATTCAATCTTTATACTTTAAAAGGTCTAGCGATATAATAGGTCCCTTGATTGAGAATTTTTCGTTCAAAGATTCAATCTTTTCTCATTAAAATACTCTTTAGGACGTCCAAGGGATTCAAACAAGTTTAACTCAAAAATCTCTCTCTCTTTCAAAGATTAAATATTTGTACAAAAAAAGGACTAGTGACATAATAGGTACTTGATTGAGGTATCTTCATTCAAAGATTCAATCTTTAGTTATTAAAACACTCTTCGCGACTTCATAGGGAACTCGAATAAGTTAAACTCAAACTTCTCATTTTCTTTCACAAATTCAATCTTTGTACCTCTTATTCAAAGATTCAGTCTTTTGTCATTAAAACACTCGTCCCGACTTCATAGGAAAGTCGAATAAGTTTAACACAAAACTCTCATTTTCTTTCAAAGATTCAATCTTTATACATTAAAATGGCATAGTACATAATAGCTACCTTAATTGAGATAACTGATTCAATCTTTACTCATTAGAACACTCTCTGTGATCTCAAAGGAAACTCGAATAAGTTTAACTCAAAAGTCTCATTTTCTTTAAAAAATTTAATCTTTATACATTAAAATGGTTTAGTGACATAATAGGTACCATGATTGAGGTGTTTACATTCAAATATTCAATCTTTACTCGTTAAAATACTCTTTGGGACGTCAAAGGGACCTCGAATAAGTTAACTCAAAACTCTCATTTCTTTCAAAGATTCAATATTTATACATTAAGAAGCTCTAATGACACAATAGGTACCTTGATTGAGGTATTTTCATTCAAGATTCAATTTTAGTCATTAAAACACACTTCGCGACTTCAAAGGGTACTCGAAGTAAGTTAAACTCAAAACTCTCATTTTCTTTCAAAGATTCAACCGTTATACATTAAAAAGGTCTTGTGACATAATAGGTATCGTAATTGAGGTAATTTCGCTCAAAGATTCAATCTTACTCATTAATACACTCTTCGTGACGTCAAAGGGAACTATTATAAGTTTCACTTAAAACTCTCATTTTATTCCAAAGATTTAATCTTTATACATTTAAAAGTCAAGTGACATAATAGGCACCTTGATTGAGGTATTTCCATAAAGGATTCAATCTTTAGTCATTAAAGCATTCTATGAGATTACGTTAGGAACTCAAATAAGTTATACTCGAAACTCTCTTTTTCTTTCAAGATTCATTCTTTATACATTAAAAAGGTCATGTGCATAATCGGTACCGTGATTGAGTAATTTCTTTCATATATTCAATCTTTACTAATTAAAACACTCTTCGTGATATTAAAGGGAACTCGAATAAGTTTAACTCAAGACTCTCATTTTCGTTCAAAGATTTAATCTTTGTACATTAAAATGGTCTAGTGACATAATAGGTACCTTGAGTGAGGAATTTTCATTCAAAGATTCAATCTGTACTCATTTAAACACACTTCGGGGCGTAAAAGGGAACTCGAATAAGTTTAACTCCAAACTCTCATTTTCTTTTAAAGATTCAATCTTTATTCATTAAAAAGTTCTAGTGACAAAATTAGTACCTTGATTGAGGTATTTTCATTCAAGGATTCAATCTATGGTCATTAAAACTCTCTTCGCGACTTCTTAGGGAACTCGAATAAGTTAAACTCAAAATTCTCATTTTAAATCAAAGATTAAATCTTTATACATTAAAAACGTCCATTGACATAATAGGTACCTTGATTGAGGTAATTTCATTCAAGGATTCAATCTTTACACATTAAAACACTCTCCGTTACGTCAAAGGGAACTCGAATAAGTTTAACTCAAAACTCTCATTGTCTTTCTAAGATTTATTCTTTATACATTAAAAAGGTCTAGTGACATAATTAATACCTTGATTAAGGTATTTTCATTCAAAGATTCAATCTTTAGACTTTAAAACACTCTTCGCCACTACACAAGGAATTCGAACAAGTTAAACTTAAAATTGTCGTTTTCTTTCAAAGATTGAATCGCTATACATTAATAAGGTCTAGTGACATAGTAGTTACCTTGATTGTGTTAATTTCACTCAAAGATTCAATCTTTACATTGGTAGCTTGATTGAGGAATTCTCATTCAAAGATTCAATCCTTACTCTTTTAAACACTCTTCGAGACGTCAAAGGGAACTCGAATAAGTTTAACTTAAAACCCTCGCTTTCTTTTAAAGACTCGATCTTTACCCATTAAAAAGGTCTTGTGACGTAATTGGTACCTTAATTGAGGTATTTTCATTCAAAGATTCAATCTGCAGTCATTAAAACACACTTCGCGACTTCATAGGGAACTTGAACAAGTTTTCCTCAAAACTATCATTTTCGTTCAAAGATTCAATCTTTGTAGATTAAAATTGTCTTGTGACATAACTGGTATCTTGATTGAAGTAATTTCACTCAATGATTCAATATTTTTTCCCTAAAACACATTTCACGACTACATAGTGAACTCGAAGAAGTTGAACTCAAAACTCTCATTTTCTTTCAAAGATTCAATCTTCATACATTAAAATGGTCTAGAGACATAATTGGTACCTTGTTAGAAGTAATTTCGTTCAAAGATTCAACCTTTGCTCATTAAAACACTTTTCGGGACGTCAAAGGGAATTCGAATAAGTTTAACTCAAAACTCTAATTTTCTTTCAAAGATTCAATCTTTATACTTTAAAAGGTCTAGCGATATAATAGGTACCTTGATTGAGAATTTTTCGTTCAAAGATTCAATCTTTTCTCATTAAAATACTCTTTAGGACGTCCAAGGGAATTCAAACAAGTTTAACTCAAAAATCTCTCTCTCTTTCAAAGATTAAATATTTGTACAAAAAAAAGGACTAGTGACATAATAGGTACCTTGATTGAGGTATCTTCATTCAAAGATTCAATCTTTAGTTATTAAAACACTCTTCGCGACTTCATAGGGAACTCGAATAAGTTAAACTCAAACCTCTCATTTTCTTTCACAAATTCAATCTTTGTACCTCTTATTCAAAGATTCAGTCTTTTGTCATTAAAACACTCGTCCCGACTTCATAGGGAAGTCGAATAAGTTTAACACAAAACTCTCATTTTCTTTCAAAGATTCAATCTTTATACATTAAAATGGCCTAGTGACATAATAGCTACCTTAATTGAGATAATTTTATTCACTGATTCAATCTTTACTCATTAGAACACTCTCCGTGATCTCAAAGGAAACTCGAATAAGTTTAACTCAAAAGTCTCATTTTCTTTAAAAAATTTAATCTTTATACATTAAAATGGTTTAGTGACATAATAGGTACCATGATTGAGGTGTTTACATTCAAATATTCAATCTTTACTCGTTAAAATACTCTTTGGGACGTCAAAGGGACCTCGAATAAGTTTAACTCAAAACTCTCATTTTCTTTCAAAGATTCAATCTTTATACATTAAGAAGCTCTAAAATGACACAATAGGTACCTTGATTGAGGTATTTTCATTCAAAGATTCAATTTTTAGTCATTAAAACACTCTTCGCGACTTCAAAGGATACTCGAATAAGATAAACTCAAAACTCTCATTTTCTTTCAAAGATTCAACCGTTATACATTAAAAAGGTCTTGTGACATAATAGGTATCGTGATTGAGGTAATTTCGCTCAAAGATTCAATCTTTACTCATTAATACACTCTTCGTGACGTCGAAGGGAACTATTATAAGTTTCACTTAAAACTCTCATTTTATTCCAAAGATTAAATCTTTATACATTTAAAAGGTCAAGTGACATAATAGGCACCTTGATTGAGGTATTTCCATTAAAGGATTCAATCTTTAGTCATTAAAGCGTTCTACGAGATTACGTTAGGAACTCAAATAAGTTACACTCGAAACTCTCTTTTTCTTTCAAAGATTCATTCTTTATACATTAAAAAGGTCATGTGGCATAATCGGTACCGTCATTGAGGTAATTTCTTTCATATATTCAATCTTTACTAATTAAAACACTCTTCGTGATATTAAAGGGAACTCGAATAAGTTTAACTCAAAACTCTCATTTTCGTTCAAAGATTTAATCTTTGTACATTAAAATGGTGTAGTGACATAATAGGTACCTTGAGTGAGGAATTTTCATTCAAAGATTCAATTTGTACTCATTTAAACACACTTCGGGGCGTAAAAGGGAACTCGAATAAGTTTAACTCCAAACTCTCATTTTCTTTTAAAGATTCAATCTTTCTTCATTAAAAAGTTCTAGTGACAAAATTAGTACCTTGATTGAGGTATTTTCATTCAAGGATTCAATCTATGGTCATTAAAACACTCTTCGCGACTTCTTAGGGAACTCGAATAAGTTAAACTCAAAATTCTCATTTTTTATCAAAGATTAAATCTTTATACATTAAAAAGGTCCATTGACATAATAGGTACCTTGATTGAGGTAATTTCATTCAAGGATTCAATCTTTACACATTAAAACACTCTCCGTTACGTCAAAGGGAACTCGAATAAGTTTAACTCAAAACTCTCATTGTCTTTCTAAGATTTATTCTTTATACATTAAAAAGGTCTAGTGACATAATTAATACCTTGATTAAGGTATTTTCATTCAAAGATTCAATCTTTAGACTTTAAAACACTCTTCGCCACTACACAAGGAATTCGAACAAGTTAAACTTAAAATTGTCGTTTTCTTTCAAAGATTGAATCGCTATACATTAATAAGGTCTAGTGACATAGTAGTTACCTTGATTGTGTTAATTTCACTCAAAGATTCAATCTTTACATTGGTAGCTTGATTGAGGAATTCTCATTCAAAGATTCAATCCTTACTCTTTTAAACACTCTTCGAGACGTCAAAGGGAACTCGAATAAGTTTAACTTAAAACCCTCGCTTTCTTTTAAAGACTCGATCTTTACCCATTAAAAAGGTCTTGTGACGTAATTGGTACCTTAATTGAGGTATTTTCATTCAAAGATTCAATCTGCAGTCATTAAAACACACTTCGCGACTTCATAGGGAATTTGAACAAGTTTTCCTCAAAACTATCATTTTCGTTCAAAGATTCAATCTTTGTAGATTAAAATTGTCTAGTGACATAACTGGTATCTTGATTGAAGTAATTTCACTCAATGATTCAATATTTTTTCCCTAAAACACATTTCACGACTACATAGTGAACTCGAAGAAGTTGAACTCAAAACTCTCATTTTCTTTCAAAGATTCAATCTTCATACATTAAAATGGTCTAGAGACATAATTGGTACCTTGTTAGAAGTAATTTCGTTCAAAGATTCAACCTTTGCTCATTAAAACACTTTTCGGGACGTCAAAGGGAATTCGAATAAGTTTAACTCAAAACTCTAATTTTCTTTCAAAGATTCAATCTTTAAACTTTAAAAGGTCTAGCGATATAATAGGTACCTTGATTGAGAATTTTTCGTTCAAAGATTCAATCTTTTCTCATTAAAATACTCTTTAGGACGTCCAAGGGAATTCAAACAAGTTTAACTCAAAAATCTCTCTCTCTTTCAAAGATTAAATATTTGTACAAAAAAAAGGACTAGTGACATAATAGGTACCTTGATTGAGGTATCTTCATTCAAAGATTCAATCTTTAGTTATTAAAACACTCTTCGCAACTTCATAGGGAACTCGAATAAGTTAAACTCAAACCTCTCATTTTCTTTCACAAATTCAATCTTTGTACCTCTTATTCAAAGATTCAGTCTTTTGTCATTAAAACACTCGTCCCGACTTCATAGGGAAGTCAAATAAGTTTAACACAAAACTCTCATTTTCTTTCAAAGATTCAATCTTTATACATTAAAATGGCCTAGTGACATAATAGCTACCTTAATTGAGATAATTTTATTCACTGATTCAATCTTTACTCATTAGAACACTCTCCGTGATCTCAAAGGAAACTCGAATAAGTTTAACTCAAAAGTCTCATTTTCTTTAAAAAATTTAATCTTTATACATTAAAATGGTTTAGTGACATAATAGGTACCATGATTGAGGTGTTTACATTCAAATATTCAATCTTTACTCGTTAAAATACTCTTTGGGACGTCAAAGGGACCTCGAATAAGTTTAACTCAAAACTCTCATTTTCTTTCAAAGATTCAATCTTTATACATTAAGAAGCTCTAATGACACAATAGGTACCTTGATTGAGGTATTTTCATTCAAAGATTCAATTTTTAGTCATTAAAACACTCTTCGCGACTTCAAAGGGTACTCGAATAAGTTAAACTCAAAACTCTCATTTTCTTTCAAAGATTCAACCGTTATACATTAAAAAGGTCTTGTGACATAATAGGTATCGTGATTGAGGTAATTTCGCTCAAAGATTCAATCTTTACTCATTAATACACTCTTCGTGACGTCGAAGGGAACTATTATAAGTTTCACTTAAAACTCTCATTTTATTCCAAAGATTTAATCTTTATACATTTAAAAGGTCAAGTGACATAATAGGCACCTTGATTGAGGTATTTCCATTAAAGGATTCAATTTTTAGTCATTAAAGCGTTCTACGAGATTACGTTAGGAACTCAAATAAGTTACACTCGAAACACTCTTTTTCTTTCAAAGATTCATTCTTTATACATTAAAAAGGTCATGTGGCATAATCGGTACCGTCATTGAGGTAATTTCTTTCATATATTCAATCTTTACTAATTAAAACACTCTTCGTGATATTAAAGGGAACTCGAATAAGTTTAACTCAAAACTCTCATTTTCGTTCAAAGATTTAATCTTTGTACATTAAAATGGTCTAGTGACATAATAGGTACCTTGAGTGAGGAATTTTCATTCAAAGATTCAATCTGTACTCATTTAAACACACTTCGGGGCGTAAAAGGGAACTCGAATAAGTTTAACTCCAAACTCTCATTTTCTTTTAAAGATTCAATCTTTCATCATTAAAAAGTTCTAGTGACAAAATTAGTACCTTGATTGAGGTATTTTCATTCAAGGATTCAATCTATGGTCATTAAAACACTCTTCGCGACTTCTTAGGGAACTCGAATAAGTTAAACTCAAAATTCTCATTTTAAATCAAAGATTAAATCTTTATACATTAAAAAGGTCCATTGACATAATAGGTACCTTGATTGAGGTAATTTCATTCAAGGATTCAATCTTTACACATTAAAACACTCTCCGTTACGTCAAAGGGAACTCGAATAAGTTTAACTCAAAACTTTCATTGTCTTTCTAAGATTTATTCTTTATACATTAAAAAGGTCTAGTGACATAATTAATACCTTGATTAAGGTATTTTCATTCAAAGATTCAATCTTTAGACTTTAAAACACTCTTCGCCACTACACAAGGAATTCGAACAAGTTAAACTTAAAATTGTCGTTTTCTTTCAAAGATTGAATCGCTATACATTAATAAGGTCTAGTGACATAGTAGTTACCTTGATTGTGTTAATTTCACTCAAAGATTCAATCTTTACATTGGTAACTTGATTGAGGAATTCTCATTCAAAGATTCAATCCTTACTCTTTTAAACACTCTTCGAGACGTCAAAGGGAACTCGAATAAGTTTAACTTAAAACCCTCGCTTTCTTTTAAAGACTCGATCTTTACCCATTAAAAAGGTCTTGTGACGTAATTGGTACCTTAATTGAGGTATTTTCAATCTTTACACATTAAAACACTCTCCGTTACGTCAAAGGGAACTCGAATAAGTTTAACTCAAAACTCTCATTGTCTTTCTAAGTTTTATTCTTTATACATTAAAAAGGTCTAGTGACATAATTAATACCTTGATTAAGGTATTTTCATTCAAAGATTCAATCTTTAGACTTTAAAACACTCTTCGCCACTTCACAAGGAATTCGAACAAGTTAAACTTAAAATTGTCGTTTTCTTTCAAAGATTGAATCGCTATACATTAATAAGGTCTAGTGACATAGTAGTTACCTTGATTGTGTTAATTTCACTCAAAGATTCAATCTTTACATTGGTAGCTTGATTGAGGAATTCTCATTCAAAGATTCAATCCTTACTCTTTTAAACACTCTTCGAGACGTCAAAGGGAACTCGAATAAGTTTAACTTAAAACCCTCCCTTTCTTTTAAAGACTCGATCTTTACCCATTAAAAAGGTCTTGTGACGTAATTGGTACCTTAATTGAGGTATTTTCATTCAAAGATTCAATCTGCAGTCATTAAAACACACTTCGCGACTTCATAGGGAACTTGAACAAGTTTTCCTCAAAACTATCATTTTCGTTCAAAGATTCAATCTTTGTAGATTAAAATTGTCTAGTGACATAACTGGTATCTTGATTGAAGTAATTTCATTCAATGATTCAATCTTTTGTCCCTAAAACACAATTCACGACTACATAGTGAACTCGAAGAAGTTGAACTCAAAACTCTCATTTTCTTTCAAAGATTCAATCTTCATACATTAAAATGGTCTAGAGACATAATTGGTACCTTGTTAAAAGTAATTTCATTCAAAGATTCAACCTTTGCTCATTAAAACACTTTTCGGGACGTCAAAGGGAATTCGAGTAAGCTTAACTCAAAACTCTAATTTTCTTTCAAAGATTCAATCTTTATACTTTAAAAGGTCTAGCGATATAATAGGTACCTTGATTGAGAATTTTTCGTTCAAAGATTCAATCTTTTCTCATTAAAATACTCTTTAGGACGTCCAAGGGAATTCAAACAAGTTTAACTCAAAAATCTCTCTCTCTTTCAAAGATTAAATATTTGTACAAAAAAAAGGACTAGTGACATAATAGGTACCTTGATTGAGGTGTCTTCATTCAAAGATTCAATCTTTAGTTATTGAAACACTCTTCGCGACTTCATAGGGAACTCAAATAAGTTAAACTCAAACCTCTCATTTTCTTTCACAAATTCAATCTTTGTACCTCTTATTCAAAGATTCAGTCTTTTGTCATTAAAACACTCGTCCCGACTTCATAGGGAAGTCGAATAAGTTTAACACAAAACTCTCATTTTCTTTCAAAGATTCAATCTTTATACATTAAAATGGCCTAGTGACATAATAGCTACCTTAATTGAGATAATTTTATTCACTGATTCAATCTTTACTCATTAGAACACTCTCCGTGATCTCAAAGGAAACTCGAATAAGTTTAACTCAAAAGTCTCATTTTCTTTAAAAAATTTAATCTTTATACATTAAAATGGTTTAGTGACATAATAGGTACCATGATTGAGGTGTTTACATTCAAATATTCAATCTTTACTCGTTAAAATACTCTTTGGGACGTCAAAGGGACCTCGAATAAGTTTAACTCAAAACTCTCATTTTCTTTCAAAGATTCGATCTTTATACGTTAAGAAGCTCTAATGACACAATAGGTACCTTGATTGAGGTATTTTCATTCAAAGATTCAATTTTTAGTCATTAAAACACTCTTCGCGACTTCAAAGGGTACTCGAATAAGTTTAACACAAAACTCTCATTTTCTTTCAAAGATTCAATCTTTATACATTAAAATGGCCTAGTGACATAATAGCTACCTTAATTGAGATAATTTTATTCACTGATTCAATCTTTACTCATTAGAACACTCTCCGTGATCTCAAAGGAAACTCGAATAAGTTTAACTCAAAAGTCTCATTTTCTTTAAAAAATTTAATCTTTATACATTAAAATGGTTTAGTGACATAATAGGTACCATGATTGAGGTGTTTACATTCAAATATTCAATCTTTACTCGTTAAAATACTCTTTGGGACGTCAAAGGGACCTCGAATAAGTTTAACTCAAAACTCTCATTTTCTTTCAAAGATTCGATCTTTATACGTTAAGAAGCTCTAATGACACAATAGGTACCTTGATTGAGGTATTTTCATTCAAAGATTCAATTTTTAGTCATTAAAACACTCTTCGCGACTTCAAAGGGTACTCGAATAAGTTAAACTCACAACTCTCATTTTCTTTCAAAGATTCAACCGTTATACATTAAAAAGGTCTTGTGACATAATAGGTATCGTGATTGAGGTTATTTCGCTCAAAGATTCAATCTTTACTCATTAATACACTCTTCGTGACGTCGAAGGGAACTATTATAAGTTTCACTTAAAACTCTCATTTTATTCCAAAGATTTAATCTTTATACATTTAAAAGGTCAAGTGACATAATAGGCACCTTGATTGAGGTATTTCTATTAAAGGATTCAATCTTTAGTCATTAAAGCATTCTACGAGATTACGTTAGGAACTCAAATAAGTTACACTCGAAACTCTCTTTTTCTTTCAAAGATTCATTCTTTATACATTAAAAAGGTCATGTGGCATAATCGGTACCGTGATTGAGGTAATTTCTTTCATATATTCAATCTTTACTAATTAAAACACTCTTCGTGATATTAAAAGGAACTCGAATAAGTTTAACTCAAAACTCTCATTTTCGTTCAAAGATTTAATCTTTGTACATTAAAATGGTCTAGTGACATAATAGGTACCTTGAGTGAGGAATTTTCATTCAAAGATTCAATCTGTACTCATTTAAACACACTTCGGGGCGTAAAAGGGAACTCGAATAAGTTTAACTCCAAACTCTCATTTTCTTTTAAAGATTCAATCTTTATTCATTAAAAAGTTCTAGTGACAAAATTTGTACCTTGATTGAGGTATTTTCATTCAAGGATTCAATCTATGGTCATTAAAACACTCTTCGCGACTTCTTAGGGAACTCGAATAAGTTAAACTCAAAATTCTCATTTTAAATCAAAGATTAAATCTTTATACATTAAAAAGGTCCATTGACATAATAGGTACCTTGATTGAGGTAATTTCATTCAAGGATTCAATCTTTACACATTAAAACACTCTCCGTTACGTCAAAGGGAACTCGAATAAGTTTAACTCAAAACTCTCATTGTCTTTCTAAGATTTATTCTTTATACATTAAAAAGGTCTAGTGACATAATTAATACCTTGATTAAGGTATTTTCATTCAAAGATTCAATCTTTAGACTTTAAAACACTCTTCGCCACTTCACAAGGAATTCGAACAAGTTAAACTTAAAATTGTCGTTTTCTTTCAAAGATTGAATCGCTATACATTAATAAGGTCTAGTGACATAGTAGTTACCTTGATTGTGTTAATTTCACTCAAAGATTCAATCTTTACATTGGTAGCTTGATTGAGGAATTCTCATTCAAAGATTCAATCCTTACTTTTTTAAACACTCTTCGAGACGTCAAAGGGAACTCGAATAAGTTTAACTTAAAACCCTCCCTTTCTTTTAAAGACTCGATCTTTACCCATTAAAAAGGTCTTGTGACGTAATTGGTACCTTAATTGAGGTATTTTCATTCAAAGATTCAATCTGCAGTCATTAAAACACACTTCGCGACTTCATAGGGAACTTGAACAAGTTTTCCTCAAAACTATCATTTTCGTTCAAAGATTCAATCTTTGTAGATTAAAATTGTCTAGTGACATAACTGGTATCTTGATTGAAGTAATTTCATTCAATGATTCAATCTTTTGTCCCTAAAACACAATTCACGACTACATAGTGAACTCGAAGAAGTTGAACTCAAAACTCTCATTTTCTTTCAAAGATTCAATCTTCATACATTAAAATGGTCTAGAGACATAATTGGTACCTTGTTAGAAGTAATTTCATTCAAAGATTCAACCTTTGCTCATTAAAACACTTTTCGGGACGTCAAAGGGAATTCGAGTAAGCTTAACTCAAAACTCTAATTTTCTTTCAAAGATTCAATCTTTATACTTTAAAAGGTCTAGCGATATAATAGGTACCTTGATTGAGAATTTTTCGTTCAAAGATTCAATCTTTTCTCATTAAAATACTCTTTAGGACGTCCAAGGGAATTCAAACAAGTTTAACTCAAAAATCTCTCTCTCTTTCAAAGATTAAATATTTGTACAAAAAAAAGGACTAGTGACATAATAGGTACCTTGATTGAGGTATCTTCATTCAAAGATTCAATCTTTAGTTATTGAAACACTCTTCGCGACTTCATAGGGAACTCGAATAAGTTAAACTCAAACCTCTCATTTTCTTTCACAAATTCAATCTTTGTACCTCTTATTCAAAGATTCAGTCTTTTGTCATTAAAACACTCGTCCCGACTTCATAGGGAAGTCGAATAAGTTTAACACAAAACTCTCATTTTCTTTCAAAGATTCAATCTTTATACATTAAAATAGCCTAGTGACATAATAGCTACCTTAATTGAGATAATTTTATTCACTGATTCAATCTTTACTCATTAGAACACTCTCCGTGATCTCAAAGGAAACTCGAATAAGTTTAACTCAAAAGTCTCATTTTCTTTAAAAAATTTAATCTTTATACATTAAAATGGTTTAGTGACATAATAGGTACCATGATTGAGGTGTTTACATTCAAATATTCAATCTTTACTCGTTAAAATACTCTTTGGGACGTCAAAGGGACCTCGAATAAGTTTAACTCAAAACTCTCATTTTCTTTCAAAGATTCAATCTTTATACATTAAGAAGCTCTAATGACACAATAGGTACCTTGATTGAGGTATTTTCATTCAAAGATTCAATTTTTAGTCATTAAAACACTCTTCGCGACTTCAAAGGGTACTCGAATAAGTTAAACTCACAACTCTCATTTTCTTTCAAAGATTCAACCGTTATACATTAAAAAGGTCTTGTGACATAACAGGTATCGTGATTGAGGTAATTTCGCTCAAAGATTCAATCTTTACTCATTAATACACTCTTCGTGACGTCGAATGGAACTGTTATAAGTTTCACTTAAAACTCTCATTTTATTCCAAAGATTTAATCTTTATACATTTAAAAGGTCAAGTGACATAATAGGCACCTTGATTGAGGTATTTCCATTAAAGGATTCAATCTTTAGTCATTAAAGCATTCTACGAGATTACGTTAGGAACTCAAATAAGTTACTTCTTTCAAAGATTCATTCTTTATACATTAAAAAGGTCATGTGGCATAATCGGTACCGCGATTGAGGTAATTTCTTTCATATATTCAATCTTTACTAATTAAAACACTCTTCGTGATATTAAAGGGAACTCGAATAAGTTTAACTCAAAACTCTCATTTTCGTTCAAAGATTTAATCTTTGTACATTAAAATGGTCTAGTGACATAATAGGTACCTTGAGTGAGGAATTTTCATTCAAAGATTCAATCTGTACTCATTTAAACACACTTCGGGGCGTAAAAGGGAACTCGAATAAGTTTAACTCCAAACTCTCATTTTCTTTTAAAGATTCAATCTTTATTCATTAAAAAGTTCTAGTGACAAAATTTGTACCTTGATTGAGGTATTTTCATTCAAGGATTCAATCTATGGTCATTAAAACACTCTTCGCGACTTCTTAGGGAACTCGAATAAGTTAAACACAAAATTCTCATTTTAAATCAAAGATTAAATCTTTATACATTAAAAAGGTCCATTGACATAATAGGTACCTTGATTGAGGTAATTTCATTCAAGGATTCAATCTTTACACATTAAAACACTCTCCGTTACGTCAAAGGGAACTCGAATAAGTTTAACTCAAAACTCTCATTGTCTTTCTAAGATTTATTCTTTATACATTAAAAAGGTCTAGTGACATAATTAATACCTTGATTAAGGTATTTTCATTCAAAGATTCAATCTTTAGACTTTAAAACACTCTTCGCCACTTCACAAGGAATTCGAACAAGTTAAACTTAAAATTGTCGTTTTCTTTCAAAGATTGAATCGCTATACATTAATAAGGTCTAGTGACATAGTAGTTACCTTGATTGTGTTAATTTCACTCAAAGATTCAATCTTTACATTGGTAGCTTGATTGAGGAATTCTCATTCAAAGATTCAATCCTTACTCTTTTAAACACTCTTCGAGACGTCAAAGGGAACTCGAATAAGTTTAACTTAAAACCCTCGCTTTCTTTTAAAGACTCGATCTTTACCCATTAAAAAGGTCTTGTGACGTAATTGGTACCTTAATTGAGGTATTTTCATTCAAAGATTCAATCTGCAGTCATTAAAACACACTTCGCGACTTCATAGGGAACTTGAACAAGTTTTCCTCAAAACTATCATTTTCGTTCAAAGATTCAATCTTTGTAGATTAAAATTGTCTAGTGACATAACTGGTATCTTGATTGAAGTAATTTCATTCAATGATTCAATCTTTTGTCCCTAAAACACAATTCACGACTACATAGTGAACTCGAAGAAGTTGAACTCAAAACTCTCATTTTCTTTCAAAGATTCAATCTTCATACATTAAAATGGTCTAGAGACATAATTGGTACCTTGTTAGAAGTAATTTCATTCAAAGATTCAACCTTTGCTCATTAAAACACTTTTCGGGACGTCAAAGGGAATTCGAGTAAGCTTAACTCAAAACTCTAATTTTCTTTCAAAGATTCAATCTTTATACTTTAAAAGGTCTAGCGATATAATAGGTACCTTGATTGAGAATTTTTCGTTCAAAGATTCAATCTTTTCTCATTAAAATACTCTTTAGGACGTCCAAGGGAATTCAAACAAGTTTAACTCAAAAATCTCTCTCTCTTTCAAAGATTAAATATTTGTACAAAAAAAAGGACTAGTGACATAATAGGTACCTTGATTGAGGTATCTTCATTCAAAGATTCAATCTTTAGTTATTGAAACACTCTTCGCGACTTCATAGGGAACTCGAATAAGTTAAACTCAAACCTCTCATTTTCTTTCACAAATTCAATCTTTGTACCTCTTATTCAAAGATTCAGTCTTTTGTCATTAAAACACTCGTCCCGACTTCATAGGGAAGTCGAATAAGTTTAACACAAAACTCTCATTTTCTTTCAAAGATTCAATCTTTATACATTAAAATGGCCTAGTGACATAATAGCTACCTTAATTGAGATAATTTTATTCACTGATTCAATCTTTACTCATTAGAACACTCTCCGTGATCTCAAAGGAAACTCGAATAAGTTTAACTCAAAAGTCTCATTTTCTTTAAAAAATTTAATCTTTATACATTAAAATGGTTTAGTGACATAATAGGTACCATGATTGAGGTGTTTACATTCAAATATTCAATCTTTACTCGTTAAAATACTCTTTGGGACGTCAAAGGGACCTCGAATAAGTTTAACTCAAAACTCTCATTTTCTTTCAAAGATTCGATCTTTATACATTAAGAAGCTCTAATGACACAATAGGTACCTTGATTGAGGTATTTTCATTCAAAGATTCAATTTTTAGTCATTAAAACACTCTTCGCGACTTCAAAGGGTACTCGAATAAGTTAAACTCACAACTCTCATTTTCTTTCAAAGATTCAACCGTTATACATTAAAAAGGTCTTGTGACATAACAGGTATCGTGATTGAGGTAATTTCGCTCAAAGATTCAATCTTTACTCATTAATACACTCTTCGTGACGTCGAAGGGAACTGTTATAAGTTTCACTTAAAACTCTCATTTTATTCCAAAGATTTAATCTTTATACATTTAAAAGGTCAAGTGACATAATAGGCACCTTGATTGAGGTATTTCCATTAAAGGATTCAATCTTTAGTCATTAAAGCATTCTACGAGATTACGTTAGGAACTCAAATAAGTTACACTCGAAACTCTCTTTTTCTTTCAAAGATTCATTCTTTATACATTAAAAAGGTCATGTGGCATAATCGGTACCGTGATTGAGGTAATTTCTTTCATATATTCAATCTTTACTAATTAAAACACTCTTCGTGATATTAAAGGGAACTCGAATAAGTTTAACTCAAAACTCTCATTTTCGTTCAAAGATTTAATCTTTGTACATTAAAATGGTCTAGTGACATAATAGGTACCTTGAGTGAGGAATTTTCATTCAAAGATTCAATCTGTACTCATTTAAACACACTTCGGGGCGTAAAAGGGAACTCGAATAAGTTTAACTCCAAACTCTCATTTTCTTTTAAAGATTCAATCTTTATTCATTAAAAAGTTCTAGTGACAAAATTTGTACCTTGATTGAGGTATTTTCATTCAAGGATTCAATCTATGGTCATTAAAACACTCTTCGCGACTTCTTAGGGAACTCGAATAAGTTAAACTCAAAATTCTCATTTTAAATCAAAGATTAAATCTTTATACATTAAAAAGGTCCATTGACATAATAGGTACCTTGATTGAGGTAATTTCATTCAAGGATTCAATCTTTACACATTAAAACACTCTCCGTTACGTCAAAGGGAACTCGAATAAGTTTAACTCAAAACTCTCATTGTCTTTCTAAGATTTATTCTTTATACATTAAAAAGGTCTAGTGACATAATTAATACCTTGATTAAGGTATTTTCATTCAAAGATTCAATCTTTAGACTTTAAAACACTCTTCGCCACTTCACAAGGAATTCGAACAAGTTAAACTTAAAATTGTCGTTTTCTTTCAAAGATTGAATCGCTATACATTAATAAGGTCTAGTGACATAGTAGTTACCTTGATTGTGTTAATTTCACTCAAAGATTCAATCTTTACATTGGTAGCTTGATTGAGGAATTCTCATTCAAAGATTCAATCCTTACTCTTTTAAACACTCTTCGAGACGTCAAAGGGAACTCGAATAAGTTTAACTTAAAACCCTCGCTTTCTTTTAAAGACTCGATCTTTACCCATTAAAAAGGTCTTGTGACGTAATTGGTACCTTAATTGAGGTATTTTCATTCAAAGATTCAATCTGCAGTCATTAAAACACACTTCGCGACTTCATAGGGAACTTGAACAAGTTTTCCTCAAAACTATCATTTTCGTTCAAAGATTCAATCTTTGTAGATTAAAATTGTCTAGTGACATAACTGGTATCTTGATTGAAGTAATTTCATTCAATGATTCAATCTTTTGTCCCTAAAACACAATTCACGACTACACAGTGAACTCGAAGAAGTTGAACTCAAAACTCTCATTTTCTTTCAAAGATTCAATCTTCATACATTAAAATGGTCTAGAGACATAATTGGTACCTTGTTAGAAGTAATTTCATTCAAAGATTCAACCTTTGCTCATTAAAACACTTTTCGGGACGTCAAAGGGAATTCGAGTAAGCTTAACTCAAAACTCTAATTTTCTTTCAAAGATTCAATCTTTATACTTTAAAAGGTCTAGCGATATAATAGGTACCTTGATTGAGAATTTTTCGTTCAAAGATTCAATCTTTTCTCATTAAAATACTCTTTAGGACGTCCAAGGGAATTCAAACAAGTTTAACTCAAAAATCTCTCTCTCTTTCAAAGATTAAATATTTGTACAAAAAAAAGGACTAGTGACATAATAGGTACCTTGATTGAGGTATCTTCATTCAAAGATTCAATCTTTAGTTATTGAAACACTCTTCGCGACTTCATAGGGAACTCGAATAAGTTAAACTCAAACCTCTCATTTTCTTTCACAAATTCAATCTTTGTACCTCTTATTCAAAGATTCAGTCTTTTGTCATTAAAACACTCGTCCCGACTTCATAGGGAAGTCGAATAAGTTTAACACAAAACTCTCATTTTCTTTCAAAGATTCAATCTTTATACATTAAAATGGCCTAGTGACATAATAGCTACCTTAATTGAGATAATTTTATTCACTGATTCAATCTTTACTCATTAGAACACTCTCCGTGATCTCAAAGGAAACTCGAATAAGTTTAACTCAAAAGTCTCATTTTCTTTAAAAAATTTAATCTTTATACATTAAAATGGTTTAGTGACATAATAGGTACCATGATTGAGGTGTTTACATTCAAATATTCAATCTTTACTCGTTAAAATACTCTTTGGGACGTCAAAGGGACCTCGAATAAGTTTAACTCAAAACTCTCATTTTCTTTCAAAGATTCGATCTTTATACATTAAGAAGCTCTAATGACACAATAGGTACCTTGATTGAGGTATTTTCATTCAAAGATTCAATTTTTAGTCATTAAAACACTCTTCGCGACTTCAAAGGGTACTCGAATAAGTTAAACTCACAACTCTCATTTTCTTTCAAAGATTCAACCGTTATACATTAAAAAGGTCTTGTGACATAATAGGTATCGTGATTGAGGTAATTTCGCTCAAAGATTCAATCTTTACTCATTAATACACTCTTCGTGACGTCGAAGGGAACTGTTATAAGTTTCACTTAAAACTCTCATTTTATTCCAAAGATTTAATCTTTATACATTTAAAAGGTCAAGTGACATAATAGGCACCTTGATTGAGGTATTTCCATTAAAGGATTCAATCTTTAGTCATTAAAGCATTCTACGAGATTACGTTAGGAACTCAAATAAGTTACACTCGAAACTCTCTTTTTCTTTCAAAGATTCATTCTTTATACATTAAAAAGGTCATGTGGCATAATCGGTACCGTGATTGAGGTAATTTCTTTCATATATTCAATCTTTACTAATTAAAACACTCTTCGTGATATTAAAGGGAACTCGAATAAGTTTAACTCAAAACTCTCATTTTCGTTCAAAGATTTAATCTTTGTACATTAAAATGGTCTAGTGACATAATAGGTACCTTGAGTGAGGAATTTTCATTCAAAGATTCAATCTGTACTCATTTAAACACACTTCGGGGCGTAAAAGGGAACTCGAATAAGTTTAACTCCAAACTCTCATTTTCTTTTAAAGATTCAATCTTTATTCATTAAAAAGTTCTAGTGACAAAATTTGTACCTTGATTGAGGTATTTTCATTCAAGGATTCAATCTATGGTCATTAAAACACTCTTCGCGACTTCTTAGGGAACTCGAATAAGTTAAACTCAAAATTCTCATTTTAAATCAAAGATTAAATCTTTATACATTAAAAAGGTCCATTGACATAATAGGTACCTTGATTGAGGTAATTTCATTCAAGGATTCAATCTTTACACATTAAAACACTCTCCGTTACGTCAAAGGGAACTCGAATAAGTTTAACTCAAAACTCTCATTGTCTTTCTAAGATTTATTCTTTATACATTAAAAAGGTCTAGTGACATAATTAATACCTTGATTAAGGTATTTTCATTCAAAGATTCAATCTTTAGACTTTAAAACACTCTTCGCCACTTCACAAGGAATTCGAACAAGTTAAACTTAAAATTGTCGTTTTCTTTCAAAGATTGAATCGCTATACATTAATAAGGTCTAGTGACATAGTAGTTACCTTGATTGTGTTAATTTCACTCAAAGATTCAATCTTTACATTGGTAGCTTGATTGAGGAATTCTCATTCAAAGATTCAATCCTTACTCTTTTAAACACTCTTCGAGACGTCAAAGGGAACTCGAATAAGTTTAACTTAAAACCCTCGCTTTCTTTTAAAGACTCGATCTTTACCCATTAAAAAGGTCTTGTGACGTAATTGGTACCTTAATTGAGGTATTTTCATTCAAAGATTCAATCTGCAGTCATTAAAACACACTTCGCGACTTCATAGGGAACTTGAACAAGTTTTCCTCAAAACTATCATTTTCGTTCAAAGATTCAATCTTTGTAGATTAAAATTGTCTAGTGACATAACTGGTATCTTGATTGAAGTAATTTCATTCAATGATTCAATCTTTTGTCCCTAAAACACAATTCACGACTACATAGTGAACTCGAAGAAGTTGAACTCAAAACTCTCATTTTCTTTCAAAGATTCAATCTTCATACATTAAAATGGTCTAGAGACATAATTGGTACCTTGTTAGAAGTAATTTCATTCAAAGATTCAACCTTTGCTCATTAAAACACTTTTCGGGACGTCAAAGGGAATTCGAGTAAGCTTAACTCAAAACTCTAATTTTCTTTCAAAGATTCAATCTTTATACTTTAAAAGGTCTAGCGATATAATAGGTACCTTGATTGAGAATTTTTCGTTCAAAGATTCAATCTTTTCTCATTAAAATACTCTTTAGGACGTCCAAGGGAATTCAAACAAGTTTAACTCAAAAATCTCTCTCTCTTTCAAAGATTAAATATTTGTACAAAAAAAAGGACTAGTGACATAATAGGTACCTTGATTGAGGTATCTTCATTCAAAGATTCAATCTTTAGTTATTGAAACACTCTTCGCGACTTCATAGGGAACTCGAATAAGTTAAACTCAAACCTCTCATTTTCTTTCACAAATTCAATCTTTGTACCTCTTATTCAAAGATTCAGTCTTTTGTCATTAAAACACTCGTCCCGACTTCATAGGGAAGTCGAATAAGTTTAACACAAAACTCTCATTTTCTTTCAAAGATTCAATCTTTATACATTAAAATGGCCTAGTGACATAATAGCTACCTTAATTGAGATAATTTTATTCACTGATTCAATCTTTACTCATTAGAACACTCTCCGTGATCTCAAAGGAAACTCGAATAAGTTTAACTCAAAAGTCTCATTTTCTTTAAAAAATTTAATCTTTATACATTAAAATGGTTTAGTGACATAATAGGTACCATGATTGAGGTGTTTACATTCAAATATTCAATCTTTACTCGTTAAAATACTCTTTGGGACGTCAAAGGGACCTCGAATAAGTTTAACTCAAAACTCTCATTTTCTTTCAAAGATTCGATCTTTATACATTAAGAAGCTCTAATGACACAATAGGTACCTTGATTGAGGTATTTTCATTCAAAGATTCAATTTTTAGTCATTAAAACACTCTTCGCGACTTCAAAGGGTACTCGAATAAGTTAAACTCACAACTCTCATTTTCTTTCAAAGATTCAACCGTTATACATTAAAAAGGTCTTGTGACATAATAGGTATCGTGATTGAGGTAATTTCGCTCAAAGATTCAATCTTTACTCATTAATACACTCTTCGTGACGTCGAAGGGAACTGTTATAAGTTTCACTTAAAACTCTCATTTTATTCCAAAGATTTAATCTTTATACATTTAAAAGGTCAAGTGACATAATAGGCACCTTGATTGAGGTATTTCCATTAAAGGATTCAATCTTTAGTCATTAAAGCATTCTACGAGATTACGTTAGGAACTCAAATAAGTTACACTCGAAACTCTCTTTTTCTTTCAAAGATTCATTCTTTATACATTAAAAAGGTCATGTGGCATAATCGGTACCGTGATTGAGGTAATTTCTTTCATATATTCAATCTTTACTAATTAAAACACTCTTCGTGATATTAAAGGGAACTCGAATAAGTTTAACTCAAAACTCTCATTTTCGTTCAAAGATTTAATCTTTGTACATTAAAATGGTCTAGTGACATAATAGGTACCTTGAGTGAGGAATTTTCATTCAAAGATTCAATCTGTACTCATTTAAACACACTTCGGGGCGTAAAAGGGAACTCGAATAAGTTTAACTCCAAACTCTCATTTTCTTTTAAAGATTCAATCTTTATTCATTAAAAAGTTCTAGTGACAAAATTTGTACCTTGATTGAGGTATTTTCATTCAAGGATTCAATCTATGGTCATTAAAACACTCTTCGCGACTTCTTAGGGAACTCGAATAAGTTAAACTCAAAATTCTCATTTTAAATCAAAGATTAAATCTTTATACATTAAAAAGGTCCATTGACATAATAGGTACCTTGATTGAGGTAATTTCATTCAAGGATTCAATCTTTACACATTAAAACACTCTCCGTTACGTCAAAGGGAACTCGAATAAGTTTAACTCAAAACTCTCATTGTCTTTCTAAGATTTATTCTTTATACATTAAAAAGGTCTAGTGACATAATTAATACCTTGATTAAGGTATTTTCATTCAAAGATTCAATCTTTAGACTTTAAAACACTCTTCGCCACTTCACAAGGAATTCGAACAAGTTAAACTTAAAATTGTCGTTTTCTTTCAAAGATTGAATCGCTATACATTAATAAGGTCTAGTGACATAGTAGTTACCTTGATTGTGTTAATTTCACTCAAAGATTCAATCTTTACATTGGTAGCTTGATTGAGGAATTCTCATTCAAAGATTCAATCCTTACTCTTTTAAACACTCTTCGAGACGTCAAAGGGAACTCGAATAAGTTTAACTTAAAACCCTCGCTTTCTTTTAAAGACTCGATCTTTACCCATTAAAAAGGTCTTGTGACGTAATTGGTACCTTAATTGAGGTATTTTCATTCAAAGATTCAATCTGCAGTCATTAAAACACACTTCGCGACTTCATAGGGAACTTGAACAAGTTTTCCTCAAAACTATCATTTTCGTTCAAAGATTCAATCTTTGTAGATTAAAATTGTCTAGTGACATAACTGGTATCTTGATTGAAGTAATTTCATTCAATGATTCAATCTTTTGTCCCTAAAACACAATTCACGACTACATAGTGAACTCGAAGAAGTTGAACTCAAAACTCTCATTTTCTTTCAAAGATTCAATCTTCATACATTAAAATGGTCTAGAGACATAATTGGTACCTTGTTAGAAGTAATTTCATTCAAAGATTCAACCTTTGCTCATTAAAACACTTTTCGGGACGTCAAAGGGAATTCGAGTAAGCTTAACTCAAAACTCTAATTTTCTTTCAAAGATTCAATCTTTATACTTTAAAAGGTCTAGCGATATAATAGGTACCTTGATTGAGAATTTTTCGTTCAAAGATTCAATCTTTTCTCATTAAAATACTCTTTAGGACGTCCAAGGGAATTCAAACAAGTTTAACTCAAAAATCTCTCTCTCTTTCAAAGATTAAATATTTGTACAAAAAAAAGGACTAGTGACATAATAGGTACCTTGATTGAGGTATCTTCATTCAAAGATTCAATCTTTAGTTATTGAAACACTCTTCGCGACTTCATAGGGAACTCGAATAAGTTAAACTCAAACCTCTCATTTTCTTTCACAAATTCAATCTTTGTACCTCTTATTCAAAGATTCAGTCTTTTGTCATTAAAACACTCGTCCCGACTTCATAGGGAAGTCGAATAAGTTTAACACAAAACTCTCATTTTCTTTCAAAGATTCAATCTTTATACATTAAAATGGCCTAGTGACATAATAGCTACCTTAATTGAGATAATTTTATTCACTGATTCAATCTTTACTCATTAGAACACTCTCCGTGATCTCAAAGGAAACTCGAATAAGTTTAACTCAAAAGTCTCATTTTCTTTAAAAAATTTAATCTTTATACATTAAAATGGTTTAGTGACATAATAGGTACCATGATTGAGGTGTTTACATTCAAATATTCAATCTTTACTCGTTAAAATACTCTTTGGGACGTCAAAGGGACCTCGAATAAGTTTAACTCAAAACTCTCATTTTCTTTCAAAGATTCGATCTTTATACATTAAGAAGCTCTAATGACACAATAGGTACCTTGATTGAGGTATTTTCATTCAAAGATTCAATTTTTAGTCATTAAAACACTCTTCGCGACTTCAAAGGGTACTCGAATAAGTTAAACTCACAACTCTCATTTTCTTTCAAAGATTCAACCGTTATACATTAAAAAGGTCTTGTGACATAATAGGTATCGTGATTGAGGTAATTTCGCTCAAAGATTCAATCTTTACTCATTAATACACTCTTCGTGACGTCGAAGGGAACTGTTATAAGTTTCACTTAAAACTCTCATTTTATTCCAAAGATTTAATCTTTATACATTTAAAAGGTCAAGTGACATAATAGGCACCTTGATTGAGGTATTTCCATTAAAGGATTCAATCTTTAGTCATTAAAGCATTCTACGAGATTACGTTAGGAACTCAAATAAGTTACACTCGAAACTCTCTTTTTCTTTCAAAGATTCATTCTTTATACATTAAAAAGGTCATGTGGCATAATCGGTACCGTGATTGAGGTAATTTCTTTCATATATTCAATCTTTACTAATTAAAACACTCTTCGTGATATTAAAGGGAACTCGAATAAGTTTAACTCAAAACTCTCATTTTCGTTCAAAGATTTAATCTTTGTACATTAAAATGGTCTAGTGACATAATAGGTACCTTGAGTGAGGAATTTTCATTCAAAGATTCAATCTGTACTCATTTAAACACACTTCGGGGCGTAAAAGGGAACTCGAATAAGTTTAACTCCAAACTCTCATTTTCTTTTAAAGATTCAATCTTTATTCATTAAAAAGTTCTAGTGACAAAATTTGTACCTTGATTGAGGTATTTTCATTCAAGGATTCAATCTATGGTCATTAAAACACTCTTCGCCACTTCTTAGGGAACTCGAATAAGTTAAACTCAAAATTCTCATTTTAAATCAAAGATTAAATCTTTATACATTAAAAAGGTCCATTGACATAATAGGTACCTTGATTGAGGTAATTTCATTCAAGGATTCAATCTTTACACATTAAAACACTCTCCGTTACGTCAAAGGGAACTCGAATAAGTTTAACTCAAAACTCTCATTGTCTTTCTAAGATTTATTCTTTATACATTAAAAAGGTCTAGTGACATAATTAATACCTTGATTAAGGTATTTTCATTCAAAGATTCAATCTTTAGACTTTAAAACACTCTTCGCCACTTCACAAGGAATTCGAACAAGTTAAACTTAAAATTGTCGTTTTCTTTCAAAGATTGAATCGCTATACATTAATAAGGTCTAGTGACATAGTAGTTACCTTGATTGTGTTAATTTCACTCAAAGATTCAATCTTTACATTGGTAGCTTGATTGAGGAATTCTCATTCAAAGATTCAATCCTTACTCTTTTAAACACTCTTCGAGACGTCAAAGGGAACTCGAATAAGTTTAACTTAAAACCCTCGCTTTCTTTTAAAGACTCGATCTTTACCCATTAAAAAGGTCTTGTGACGTAATTGGTACCTTAATTGAGGTATTTTCATTCAAAGATTCAATCTGCAGTCATTAAAACACACTTCGCGACTTCATAGGGAACTTGAACAAGTTTTCCTCAAAACTATCATTTTCGTTCAAAGATTCAATCTTTGTAGATTAAAATTGTCTAGTGACATAACTGGTATCTTGATTGAAGTAATTTCATTCAATGATTCAATCTTTTGTCCCTAAAACACAATTCACGACTACATAGTGAACTCGAAGAAGTTGAACTCAAAACTCTCATTTTCTTTCAAAGATTCAATCTTCATACATTAAAATGGTCTAGAGACATAATTGGTACCTTGTTAGAAGTAATTTCATTCAAAGATTCAACCTTTGCTCATTAAAACACTTTTCGGGACGTCAAAGGGAATTCGAGTAAGCTTAACTCAAAACTCTAATTTTCTTTCAAAGATTCAATCTTTATACTTTAAAAGGTCTAGCGATATAATAGGTACCTTGATTGAGAATTTTTCGTTCAAAGATTCAATCTTTTCTCATTAAAATACTCTTTAGGACGTCCAAGGGAATTCAAACAAGTTTAACTCAAAAATCTCTCTCTCTTTCAAAGATTAAATATTTGTACAAAAAAAAGGACTAGTGACATAATAGGTACCTTGATTGAGGTATCTTCATTCAAAGATTCAATCTTTAGTTATTGAAACACTCTTCGCGACTTCATAGGGAACTCGAATAAGTTAAACTCAAACCTCTCATTTTCTTTCACAAATTCAATCTTTGTACCTCTTATTCAAAGATTCAGTCTTTTGTCATTAAAACACTCGTCCCGACTTCATAGGGAAGTCGAATAAGTTTAACACAAAACTCTCATTTTCTTTCAAAGATTCAATCTTTATACATTAAAATGGCCTAGTGACATAATAGCTACCTTAATTGAGATAATTTTATTCACTGATTCAATCTTTACTCATTAGAACACTCTCCGTGATCTCAAAGGAAACTCGAATAAGTTTAACTCAAAAGTCTCATTTTCTTTAAAAAATTTAATCTTTATACATTAAAATGGTTTAGTGACATAATAGGTACCATGATTGAGGTGTTTACATTCAAATATTCAATCTTTACTCGTTAAAATACTCTTTGGGACGTCAAAGGGACCTCGAATAAGTTTAACTCAAAACTCTCATTTTCTTTCAAAGATTCGATCTTTATACATTAAGAAGCTCTAATGACACAATAGGTACCTTGATTGAGGTATTTTCATTCAAAGATTCAATTTTTAGTCATTAAAACACTCTTCGCGACTTCAAAGGGTACTCGAATAAGTTAAACTCACAACTCTCATTTTCTTTCAAAGATTCAACCGTTATACATTAAAAAGGTCTTGTGACATAATAGGTATCGTGATTGAGGTAATTTCGCTCAAAGATTCAATCTTTACTCATTAATACACTCTTCGTGACGTCGAAGGGAACTGTTATAAGTTTCACTTAAAACTCTCATTTTATTCCAAAGATTTAATCTTTATACATTTAAAAGGTCAAGTGACATAATAGGCACCTTGATTGAGGTATTTCCATTAAAGGATTCAATCTTTAGTCATTAAAGCATTCTACGAGATTACGTTAGGAACTCAAATAAGTTACACTCGAAACTCTCTTTTTCTTTCAAAGATTCATTCTTTATACATTAAAAAGGTCATGTGGCATAATCGGTACCGTGATTGAGGTAATTTCTTTCATATATTCAATCTTTACTAATTAAAACACTCTTCGTGATATTAAAGGGAACTCGAATAAGTTTAACTCAAAACTCTCATTTTCGTTCAAAGATTTAATCTTTGTACATTAAAATGGTCTAGTGACATAATAGGTACCTTGAGTGAGGAATTTTCATTCAAAGATTCAATCTGTACTCATTTAAACACACTTCGGGGCGTAAAAGGGAACTCGAATAAGTTTAACTCCAAACTCTCATTTTCTTTTAAAGATTCAATCTTTATTCATTAAAAAGTTCTAGTGACAAAATTTGTACCTTGATTGAGGTATTTTCATTCAAGGATTCAATCTATGGTCATTAAAACACTCTTCGCCACTTCTTAGGGAACTCGAATAAGTTAAACTCAAAATTCTCATTTTAAATCAAAGATTAAATCTTTATACATTAAAAAGGTCCATTGACATAATAGGTACCTTGATTGAGGTAATTTCATTCAAGGATTCAATCTTTACACATTAAAACACTCTCCGTTACGTCAAAGGGAACTCGAATAAGTTTAACTCAAAACTCTCATTGTCTTTCTAAGATTTATTCTTTATACATTAAAAAGGTCTAGTGACATAATTAATACCTTGATTAAGGTATTTTCATTCAAAGATTCAATCTTTAGACTTTAAAACACTCTTCGCCACTTCACAAGGAATTCGAACAAGTTAAACTTAAAATTGTCGTTTTCTTTCAAAGATTGAATCGCTATACATTAATAAGGTCTAGTGACATAGTAGTTACCTTGATTGTGTTAATTTCACTCAAAGATTCAATCTTTACATTGGTAGCTTGATTGAGGAATTCTCATTCAAAGATTCAATCCTTACTCTTTTAAACACTCTTCGAGACGTCAAAGGGAACTCGAATAAGTTTAACTTAAAACCCTCGCTTTCTTTTAAAGACTCGATCTTTACCCATTAAAAAGGTCTTGTGACGTAATTGGTACCTTAATTGAGGTATTTTCATTCAAAGATTCAATCTGCAGTCATTAAAACACACTTCGCGACTTCATAGGGAACTTGAACAAGTTTTCCTCAAAACTATCATTTTCGTTCAAAGATTCAATCTTTGTAGATTAAAATTGTCTAGTGACATAACTGGTATCTTGATTGAAGTAATTTCATTCAATGATTCAATCTTTTGTCCCTAAAACACAATTCACGACTACATAGTGAACTCGAAGAAGTTGAACTCAAAACTCTCATTTTCTTTCAAAGATTCAATCTTCATACATTAAAATGGTCTAGAGACATAATTGGTACCTTGTTAGAAGTAATTTCATTCAAAGATTCAACCTTTGCTCATTAAAACACTTTTCGGGACGTCAAAGGGAATTCGAGTAAGCTTAACTCAAAACTCTAATTTTCTTTCAAAGATTCAATCTTTATACTTTAAAAGGTCTAGCGATATAATAGGTACCTTGATTGAGAATTTTTCGTTCAAAGATTCAATCTTTTCTCATTAAAATACTCTTTAGGACGTCCAAGGGAATTCAAACAAGTTTAACTCAAAAATCTCTCTCTCTTTCAAAGATTAAATATTTGTACAAAAAAAAGGACTAGTGACATAATAGGTACCTTGATTGAGGTATCTTCATTCAAAGATTCAATCTTTAGTTATTGAAACACTCTTCGCGACTTCATAGGGAACTCGAATAAGTTAAACTCAAACCTCTCATTTTCTTTCACAAATTCAATCTTTGTACCTCTTATTCAAAGATTCAGTCTTTTGTCATTAAAACACTCGTCCCGACTTCATAGGGAAGTCGAATAAGTTTAACACAAAACTCTCATTTTCTTTCAAAGATTCAATCTTTATACATTAAAATGGCCTAGTGACATAATAGCTACCTTAATTGAGATAATTTTATTCACTGATTCAATCTTTACTCATTAGAACACTCTCCGTGATCTCAAAGGAAACTCGAATAAGTTTAACTCAAAAGTCTCATTTTCTTTAAAAAATTTAATCTTTATACATTAAAATGGTTTAGTGACATAATAGGTACCATGATTGAGGTGTTTACATTCAAATATTCAATCTTTACTCGTTAAAATACTCTTTGGGACGTCAAAGGGACCTCGAATAAGTTTAACTCAAAACTCTCATTTTCTTTCAAAGATTCGATCTTTATACATTAAGAAGCTCTAATGACACAATAGGTACCTTGATTGAGGTATTTTCATTCAAAGATTCAATTTTTAGTCATTAAAACACTCTTCGCGACTTCAAAGGGTACTCGAATAAGTTAAACTCACAACTCTCATTTTCTTTCAAAGATTCAACCGTTATACATTAAAAAGGTCTTGTGACATAATAGGTATCGTGATTGAGGTAATTTCGCTCAAAGATTCAATCTTTACTCATTAATACACTCTTCGTGACGTCGAAGGGAACTGTTATAAGTTTCACTTAAAACTCTCATTTTATTCCAAAGATTTAATCTTTATACATTTAAAAGGTCAAGTGACATAATAGGCACCTTGATTGAGGTATTTCCATTAAAGGATTCAATCTTTAGTCATTAAAGCATTCTACGAGATTACGTTAGGAACTCAAATAAGTTACACTCGAAACTCTCTTTTTCTTTCAAAGATTCATTCTTTATACATTAAAAAGGTCATGTGGCATAATCGGTACCGTGATTGAGGTAATTTCTTTCATATATTCAATCTTTACTAATTAAAACACTCTTCGTGATATTAAAGGGAACTCGAATAAGTTTAACTCAAAACTCTCATTTTCGTTCAAAGATTTAATCTTTGTACATTAAAATGGTCTAGTGACATAATAGGTACCTTGAGTGAGGAATTTTCATTCAAAGATTCAATCTGTACTCATTTAAACACACTTCGGGGCGTAAAAGGGAACTCGAATAAGTTTAACTCCAAACTCTCATTTTCTTTTAAAGATTCAATCTTTATTCATTAAAAAGTTCTAGTGACAAAATTTGTACCTTGATTGAGGTATTTTCATTCAA
>NW_026775766.1:22500-25000 GCF_030987335.1 Cornus florida | reverse complement strand
CCTAGAAGCCTAAGAAATGCTTTGCTCGAGACGAATTTCGATTTGGAGGTCCCCCGAGTTAATTTTGCCCATTATGACTCCTCGTCCGCACGCTCGTGCACCCCGACGTGCACGTGGGCATCGTATGCTAAAAAATGAAGTTTGGAGTTTGGGTTTGAAAATTTTATGGGAGCTTCCTAGAAGACTAAGAAATGCTTTGCTCGAGACGGATTTCGATTTGGAGGTCCCCCGAGTTAATTTTGCCCATTATGACTCCTCGCCCGCACGCTCGTGCACCCCGACGTGCACGTGGGCATCGTATGCTAAAAAATGAAGTTTGGAGTTTGGGTTTGAAAATTTTATGGGAGCTTCCTAGAAGACTAAGAAGTGCTTTGCTCGAGACGGATTTCGATTTGGAGGTCCCCCGGGTTAATTTTACCCATTATGACTCCTCGCCCGCACGCTCGTGCACCCCGACGTGCACGTGGGCATGGTATGCTAAAATTGAAGTTTGGAGTTTGGGTTTGAAAATTTTATGGGAGCTTCCTAGAAGCCTAAGAAATGCTTTGCTCGAGACGGATTTCGATTTGGAGGTCCCCCGAGTTAAGTTTGCCCTTTATGACTCCTCGCCCGCATGCTCGTGCACACCGGCGTGCACGTGGGCATCGTATGCTAAAAAATGAAGTTTGGAGTTTGGGTTCAGAAATCTTATGGGAGCTTCCTAGAAGCCTAAGAAATGCTTTGCTCGAGACGGATTTCGATTTAGATTTCCGCCGTGTTAATTTTGCCAATTACGGCTCCTCGCGCGCACGCTCAAGCACCCCGACGTGCACACCGGCGCGCACGTGGGCATCGTATGCTAAAAAATGAAGTTTGGAGTTTGGGTTTGAAAATTTTACGGGAACTTCCTAGAAGCCTAAGAAATGCTTTGCTCGAGACGGATTTCGATTTGGAGGTCCCCCGAGTTAATTTTGCCCATTACGACTCCTCGCCCGCATGCTCGTGCACACCGGCGTGCACGTGGGCATCGTATGCTAAAAAATGAAGTTTGGAGTTTGGGTTTGAAAATTTTATGGGAGCTTCCTAGAAGACTAAGAAGTGCTTTGCTCGAGACGGATTTCGATTTAGATTTCCGCCGTGTTAATTTTGCCAATTACGGCTCCTCGCGCGCACGCTCAAGCACCCCGACGTGCACACCGGCGCGCACGTGGGCATCGTATGCTAAAAAATGAAGTTTGGAGTTTGGGTTTGAAAATTTTACGGGAACTTCCTAGAAGCCTAAGAAATGCTTTGCTCGAGACGGATTTCGATTTGGAGGTCCCCCGAGTTAATTTTGCCCATTACGACTCCTCGCCCGCACGCTCGTGCACCCCGGCGTGCACGTGGGCATCGTATGCTAAAAAATGAAGTTTGGAGTTTGGGTTCGGAAATTTTATGGGAGCTTCCTAGAAGCCTAAGAAATGCTTTGCTCGAGACGGATTTTGATTTGGAGATCCCACGAGTTAGTTTTTGCCCATTATGACTCCTCGCCCGCACGCTCAAGCACCCCGGCGTGCACGTGGGCATCGTATGCTAAAAAATGAAGTTTGGAGTTTGGGTTCGGAAATTTTATGGGAGCTTCCTAGAAGCCTAAGAAGTGTTTTGCTCGAGACGGATTTCGATTTGGAGGTCCCCCGAGTTAGTTTTGCCCATTATGACTCCTCCCCCGCACGCTCAAGCACCCCCGCGTGCACGGGGGCATTGTATGCTAAAAAATGAAGTTTGGAGTTTGGGTTTGGAAATTTTATGGGAGCTTCCTAGAAGCCTAAGAAGTGCTTTGCTCGAGACGGATTTCGATTTGGAGGTCCCCCGAGTTAATTTTGCCCATTATGACTCCTCGCCCGCACGCTTAAGCACCCCCGCGTGCACGTGGGCATTGTGTGCTAAAAAATGAAGTTTGGAGTTTGGGTTTGTAAATTTGATGGGAGCTTCCTAGAAGCCTAAGAAGTGCTTTGCTCGAGACGGATTTCGATTTGAAGGTCCCCCGTGTTAATTTTGCCCATTACGGCTCCTCGCCCGCACGCTCAAGCACCCCGGCGTGCACGTGGGCATTGTATGCTAAAAAATAAAGTTTGGAGTTTGGGTTTGGAAGTTTTATGGGAGCTTCCTAGAAGCTTAAGAAGTGTTTTGCTCGAGACGGATTTCGATTTGGAGGTCCCCCGAGTCAATGTTGCCCATTATGGCTCCTCTCCCGCATGCTCAAGCACCCCTGCGTGCACGTGGGCATTGTATGCTAAAAAATAAAGTTTGGAGTTTGGGTTTGGAAGTTTTATGGGAGCTTCCTAGAAGCTTAAGAAGTGTTTTGCTCGAGACGGATTTCGATTTGGAGGTCCCCCGAGTCAATGTTGCCCATTATGGCTCCTCGCCCGCACGCTCAAGCACCCCGGCGTGCACGTGGGCATTGTATGCTAAAAAATAAAGTTTGGAGTTTGGGTTTGGAAGTTTTATGGGAGCTTCCTAGAAGCTTAAGAAGTGTTTTGCT
>NW_026775765.1:20000-22500 GCF_030987335.1 Cornus florida | reverse complement strand
AAGAAGACCGAGGCATCAAAATTTTTTTTTTTTTTTTTTTTTTTTTTTCGATAAATCCAACCGAGAACAAGAAGACCGAGGCATCCAAAATTTTTTTTTTTTTTTTTTCTTTCCCATATACCAGAGAAAGAACATGAAGACCGAGGCAACCAACAAAAAATAATTTTTTTTTTCTCTTTCCCGGAATTTTTTTTTTTTTTTTTTCGAAATAGCCGAGAAAGAATATGAAGACCGAGGCATCCAACAAAAAAATTTTTTTTTTTTTTTTTCCTAATCTACCCAAGCAAAACAAATAGAAGACCGAGGCATCCAAAAAATTTTTTTTTTTTTTTTTTTTTTTTCGAAAAATTTTTTTTCACAAAAACTTTTTTTTTTTTTTTTTCCCCAAAAAATTTTTTTTTTCGTTCCAAGCTAACCAAGACATCTACTATTCACTAGTAGAGCAATCGAGACTGCAAAGCAAGCAATGGCCTTACTTGCAGCTCTTGGTGCTGAGAACTCCCCCCCCCCTATAGTAGTCTTAAGTAAAACCACAGCTCTGACAGGAGTAGATATTGCATGCGAGCGAGGAGTCGTAATGGGCAAAATTGACTCGGGGGACCTCCAAATCGAATTCCGTTTCGAGCAAAACACTTCTTAGGCTTCAAGGAAGCTCCCATAAAATTTCCAAACCCAAACTCCAAACTTCATTTTTTAGCCTACAATGCCCACGTGCACGCCGGTGTGCACGCAGGGGTGCTTGAGCATGCGGGAGAGGAGCCATAATGGGCAACATTGACTCGGGGGACCTCCAAATCGAAATCCGTCTCGAGCAAAACACTTCTTAAGCTTCTAGGAAGCTCCCATAAAACTTCCAAACCCAAACTCCAAACTTTATTTTTTAGCATACAATGCCCACGTGCACGCCGGGGTGCTTGAGCGTGCGGGCGAGGAGCCATAATGGGCAACATTGACTCGGGGGACCTCCAAATCGAAATCCGTCTCGAGCAAAACACTTCTTAAGCTTCTAGGAAGCTCCCATAAAACTTCCAAACCCAAACTCCAAACTTTATTTTTTAGCATACAATGCCCACGTGCACGCAGGGGTGCTTGAGCATGCGGGAGAGGAGCCATAATGGGCAACATTGACTCGGGGGACCTCCAAATCGAAATCCGTCTCGAGCAAAACACTTCTTAAGCTTCTAGGAAGCTCCCATAAAACTTCCAAACCCAAACTCCAAACTTTATTTTTTAGCATACAATGCCCACGTGCACGCCGGGGTGCTTGAGCGTGCGGGCGAGGAGCCGTAATGGGCAAAATTAACACGGGGGACCTTCAAATCGAAATCCGTCTCGAGCAAAGCACTTCTTAGGCTTCTAGGAAGCTCCCATCAAATTTACAAACCCAAACTCCAAACTTCATTTTTTAGCACACAATGCCCACGTGCACGCGGGGGTGCTTAAGCGTGCGGGCGAGGAGTCATAATGGGCAAAATTAACTCGGGGGACCTCCAAATCGAAATCCGTCTCGAGCAAAGCACTTCTTAGGCTTCTAGGAAGCTCCCATAAAATTTCCAAACCCAAACTCCAAACTTCATTTTTTAGCATACAATGCCCCCGTGCACGCGGGGGTGCTTGAGCGTGCGGGGGAGGAGTCATAATGGGCAAAACTAACTCGGGGGACCTCCAAATCGAAATCCGTCTCGAGCAAAACACTTCTTAGGCTTCTAGGAAGCTCCCATAAAATTTCCGAACCCAAACTCCAAACTTCATTTTTTAGCATACGATGCCCACGTGCACGCCGGGGTGCTTGAGCGTGCGGGCGAGGAGTCATAATGGGCAAAAACTAACTCGTGGGATCTCCAAATCAAAATCCGTCTCGAGCAAAGCATTTCTTAGGCTTCTAGGAAGCTCCCATAAAATTTCCGAACCCAAACTCCAAACTTCATTTTTTAGCATACGATGCCCACGTGCACGCCGGGGTGCACGAGCGTGCGGGCGAGGAGTCGTAATGGGCAAAATTAACTCGGGGGACCTCCAAATCGAAATCCGTCTCGAGCAAAGCATTTCTTAGGCTTCTAGGAAGTTCCCGTAAAATTTTCAAACCCAAACTCCAAACTTCATTTTTTAGCATACGATGCCCACGTGCGCGCCGGTGTGCACGTCGGGGTGCTTGAGCGTGCGCGCGAGGAGCCGTAATTGGCAAAATTAACACGGCGGAAATCTAAATCGAAATCCGTCTCGAGCAAAGCACTTCTTAGTCTTCTAGGAAGCTCCCATAAAATTTTCAAACCCAAACTCCAAACTTCATTTTTTAGCATACGATGCCCACGTGCACGCCGGTGTGCACGAGCATGCGGGCGAGGAGTCGTAATGGGCAAAATTAACTCGGGGGACCTCCAAATCGAAATCCGTCTCGAGCAAAGCATTTCTTAGGCTTCTAGGAAGTTCCCGTAAAATTTTCAAACCCAAACTCCAAACTTCATTTTTTAGCATACGATGCCCACGTGCGCGCCGGTGT
>NW_026775765.1:7500-10000 GCF_030987335.1 Cornus florida | reverse complement strand
CTATAGTAGTCTTAAGTAAAACCACAGCTCTGACAGGAGTAGATATTGCATGCGAGCGAGGAGTCGTAATGGGCAAAATTGACTCGGGGGACCTCCAAATCGAATTCCGTTTCGAGCAAAACACTTCTTAGGCTTCAAGGAAGCTCCCATAAAATTTCCAAACCCAAACTCCAAACTTCATTTTTTAGCCTACAATGCCCACGTGCACGCCGGTGTGCACGCAGGGGTGCTTGAGCATGCGGGAGAGGAGCCATAATGGGCAACATTGACTCGGGGGACCTCCAAATCGAAATCCGTCTCGAGCAAAACACTTCTTAAGCTTCTAGGAAGCTCCCATAAAACTTCCAAACCCAAACTCCAAACTTTATTTTTTAGCATACAATGCCCACGTGCACGCCGGGGTGCTTGAGCGTGCGGGCGAGGAGCCATAATGGGCAACATTGACTCGGGGGACCTCCAAATCGAAATCCGTCTCGAGCAAAACACTTCTTAAGCTTCTAGGAAGCTCCCATAAAACTTCCAAACCCAAACTCCAAACTTTATTTTTTAGCATACAATGCCCACGTGCACGCAGGGGTGCTTGAGCATGCGGGAGAGGAGCCATAATGGGCAACATTGACTCGGGGGACCTCCAAATCGAAATCCGTCTCGAGCAAAACACTTCTTAAGCTTCTAGGAAGCTCCCATAAAACTTCCAAACCCAAACTCCAAACTTTATTTTTTAGCATACAATGCCCACGTGCACGCCGGGGTGCTTGAGCGTGCGGGCGAGGAGCCGTAATGGGCAAAATTAACACGGGGGACCTTCAAATCGAAATCCGTCTCGAGCAAAGCACTTCTTAGGCTTCTAGGAAGCTCCCATCAAATTTACAAACCCAAACTCCAAACTTCATTTTTTAGCACACAATGCCCACGTGCACGCGGGGGTGCTTAAGCGTGCGGGCGAGGAGTCATAATGGGCAAAATTAACTCGGGGGACCTCCAAATCGAAATCCGTCTCGAGCAAAGCACTTCTTAGGCTTCTAGGAAGCTCCCATAAAATTTCCAAACCCAAACTCCAAACTTCATTTTTTAGCATACAATGCCCCCGTGCACGCGGGGGTGCTTGAGCGTGCGGGGGAGGAGTCATAATGGGCAAAACTAACTCGGGGGACCTCCAAATCGAAATCCGTCTCGAGCAAAACACTTCTTAGGCTTCTAGGAAGCTCCCATAAAATTTCCGAACCCAAACTCCAAACTTCATTTTTTAGCATACGATGCCCACGTGCACGCCGGGGTGCTTGAGCGTGCGGGCGAGGAGTCATAATGGGCAAAAACTAACTCGTGGGATCTCCAAATCAAAATCCGTCTCGAGCAAAGCATTTCTTAGGCTTCTAGGAAGCTCCCATAAAATTTCCGAACCCAAACTCCAAACTTCATTTTTTAGCATACGATGCCCACGTGCACGCCGGGGTGCACGAGCGTGCGGGCGAGGAGTCGTAATGGGCAAAATTAACTCGGGGGACCTCCAAATCGAAATCCGTCTCGAGCAAAGCATTTCTTAGGCTTCTAGGAAGTTCCCGTAAAATTTTCAAACCCAAACTCCAAACTTCATTTTTTAGCATACGATGCCCACGTGCGCGCCGGTGTGCACGTCGGGGTGCTTGAGCGTGCGCGCGAGGAGCCGTAATTGGCAAAATTAACACGGCGGAAATCTAAATCGAAATCCGTCTCGAGCAAAGCACTTCTTAGTCTTCTAGGAAGCTCCCATAAAATTTTCAAACCCAAACTCCAAACTTCATTTTTTAGCATACGATGCCCACGTGCACGCCGGTGTGCACGAGCATGCGGGCGAGGAGTCGTAATGGGCAAAATTAACTCGGGGGACCTCCAAATCGAAATCCGTCTCGAGCAAAGCATTTCTTAGGCTTCTAGGAAGTTCCCGTAAAATTTTCAAACCCAAACTCCAAACTTCATTTTTTAGCATACGATGCCCACGTGCGCGCCGGTGTGCACGTCGGGGTGCTTGAGCGTGCGCGCGAGGAGCCGTAATTGGCAAAATTAACACGGCGGAAATCTAAATCGAAATCCGTCTCGAGCAAAGCATTTCTTAGGCTTCTAGGAAGCTCCCATAAGATTTCTGAACCCAAACTCCAAACTTCATTTTTTAGCATACGATGCCCACGTGCACGCCGGTGTGCACGAGCATGCGGGCGAGGAGTCATAAAGGGCAAACTTAACTCGGGGGACCTCCAAATCGAAATCCGTCTCGAGCAAAGCATTTCTTAGGCTTCTAGGAAGCTCCCATAAAATTTTCAAACCCAAACTCCAAACTTCAATTTTAGCATACCATGCCCACGTGCACGTCGGGGTGCACGAGCGTGCGGGCGAGGAGTCATAATGGGTAAAATTAACCCGGGGGACCTCCAAATCGAAATCCGTCTCGAGCAAAGCACTTCTTAGTCTTCTAGGAAGCTCCCATAAAATTTTCAAACCCAAACTCCAAACTTCATTTTTTAGC
>NW_026775764.1:0-31746 GCF_030987335.1 Cornus florida | reverse complement strand
CAGATTCAATATTTGAAAGAAAATAAGAGTTTGGAGTTCAACTTATTCGAATTCCGTTTGACGTCACGTTGAGTGTTTCAATGAGCAAGGATTGAATCTTTGAATGAAATTACTTCAATCAAGGTAACTATTATGTCACTAGACCTTTTTAATGTATAAGTATTGTATCTCTGAAAGAAAATGAGAGTTTTGAGTTAAACTTATTCGAGTTGACAATAAAGTCGTGAAAGTGTTTTAATGACTAAATATTGAATCTTTGAATGAAAATACCTCAACCAAGATGCCAATTATGCTACTGGACCTTTTTAATGTATAAAGATTGAATCTTTGAAGGAAAATGAGAGTTTCGAGTTTAACTTATTCAAGTTCCCTATGAATTCACGAAAAGTGTTTTAATGACTAAATATTGAATCTACGAATGAAAACACTTCAATCAAGGTACCTGTCAGGTCACTGAACCTTTTTATGTTATAAAGATTGAATCTTTGAAAGAAAACGAGAGTTTTGAGCTAAACTTATTCGAGTTCCGTTTGACGTCCCGAATAATGTTTTAATGAGTAAAAATTGAATCTTTGAATTAAACTACCTCAATCAAGTTTCCTATTACGACACTAGACCATTTTAATGTATAAACACTAATCGTTGAAAGAAAATAGGAGTTTTGAGTTCAACTTATTTGAGTTCCCTTTGACGTCACGATGCGTGTTTCGTTGAGTGTAGATTGAATCTTTCAGTGAAATTACCTCAATCAATGTACGTATTGTATCACTAGAGCTTTTTAATGTATAAAGAATGAATCTTCGAAAAAAAAAAATGAGGGTTTTGATTTAACTTACTCGAGTTCCCAATGAAGGTACCTATTATGTCACTCGATCTTTTTAATGTTTAAAGATTGAAACTTTGAAAAAAACAGAAATGAGAGTTTTGAGCTAAACTTATTCGAGTTCCTTTTGACATCCCCGAAGAGTGTTTTAAAGAGTAAAGATTGAATCCTTGAATGAAGGTACTTCTTACGTCACTCAACCTTTTTAATGTATAAAGATCGAATCATTGAAAAAAATGAGGGTTTTGAGTTTAACTTATTTGAGTTCCCTATGAGGTCGCGAACAGTGTTTTATCGAGTAAAGATTGAATTCTTGAATGAAAATAGCTCAATCAAGGTACCTATTATGTCACAAGACATTTTTAAGGTATAAAATAAGAGTTTTGAGTTAAACTTATTCGAGTTCCCTTTGACGTCACGAAGGGTGTTTTAAGGAGTTAAGATTGAATCTTTGAATGAAAATACCTCAATCAAGGTACCTATCATGTCACTAGACCATTTTAATGTATAAAGATTAAATCTTTGTAAGAAAACGAGAGTTTTGAGTTAAACTTATTCAAGTTTTGTTTGACGTCGCGAAGAGTGTTTTAAAGTGTAAAAACTAAATCTTTGAATGAAATTACCACAATCAAGGTTCGTATTACCTCACTAGACCTTTTTAATGTCTAAAGATTGAATATCTGAAAGAAAATGAAAGTTTTGAGTTTAACTTATTCGAGTTCCATATGAAGTCGCGAAGAGTGTTTTAATGATCAAAGATTGAATCCTTCTGATTGAAAGTACCTCAATCAGGGTACCTATTATGTCACTAGACATTTTTAACGTATAAAGATTGAACCTTGGAAAGGAAATGAGAGTTTTGAGTTAAACTTATTCGAGTGCCCTTGGACGTCCCGAAGAATGTTTTAATGAGTAAAGATTGAATCTTTAAATGAAAACACCTCAATCAAGGTACCTATGAAGTCACTAGACCATTTTAATGTACAAAGATCAAATCTTTGAAATAAAATGAGAGTTTTGAGTTAAACTAATTCGATTTCACTTTGACGTCACGGAGAGTGTTTTAATGAGTAAAGATTGAATCTTTGAATGAAATTAACTCAATCAGGGTACCTATTATGTCACTTGAACTTTTTAATGTATAAAGATTGAATCTTTGAAAGAAAATGAGAGTTTTGAGTTGAACTTATGCGAGTTCCCTTTGACGTCCCGAAGAGTGTTTTAATGAGTAAAGATTGAATTTTTGTATGAACATACCACAATCGAGGTACCTATTAAGTCACTAAACCATTTTAATGTATACAGATTCAATATTTGAAAGAAAATAAGAGTTTGGAGTTCAACTTATTCGAATTCTGTTTGACGTCACGATGAGTGTTTCAATGAGCAAGGATTGAATCTTTGAATGAAATTACTTCAATCAAGGTAACTATTATGTCACTAGACCTTTTTAATGTATAAGTATTGTATCTCTGAAAGAAAATGAGAGTTTTGAGTTAAACTTATTCGAGTTGACAATAAAGTCGTGAAAGTGTTTTAATGACTAAATATTGAATCTTTGAATGAAAATACCTCAACCAAGATGCCAATTATGCTACTGGACCTTTTTAATGTATAAAGAATGAATCTTTGAAGGAAAATGAGAGTCTCGAGTTTAACTTATTCAAGTTCCCTATGAATTCACGAAAAGTGTTTTAATGACTAAATATTGAGTCTACGAATGAAAACACTTCAATCAAGGTACCTGTCAGGTCACTGAACCTTTTTATGTTATAAAGATTGAATCTTTGAAAGAAAACGAGAGTTTTGAGCTAAACTTATTCGAGTTCCCTTTGACGTCCCGAATAATGTTTTAATGAGTAAAAATTGAATCTTTGAATTAAACTACCTCAATCAAGTTTCCTATTACGACACTAGACCATTTTAATGTATAAACACTAATCGTTGAAAGAAAATAGGAGTTTTGAGTTCAACTTATTTGAGTTCCCTTTGACGTCACGATGCGTGTTTCATTGAGTGTAGATTGAATCTTTCAGAGAAATTACCTCAATCAATGTACGTATTGTATCACTAGACCTTTTTAATGTATAAAGAATGAATCTTTTAAAAAAAAAAATGAGGGTTTTGATTTAACTTACTCGAGTTCCCAATGAAGGTACCTATTATGTCACTCGATCTTTTTAATGTTTAAAGATTGAAACTTTGAAAAAAACAGAAATGAGAGTTTTGAGCTAAACTTATTCGAGTTCCTTTTGACATCCCCGAAGAGTGTTTTAAAGAGTAAAGATTGAATCCTTGAATGAAGGTACTTATTATGTCACTAAACCTTTTTAATGTATAAAGATCGAATCATTGAAAAAAATGAGGGTTTTGAGTTTAACTTATTTGAGTTCCCTATGAGGTCGCGAACAGTGTTTTATCGAGTAAAGATTGAATCCTTGAATGAAAATAGCTCAATTAAGGTACCTATTATGTCACTAGACATTTTTAAGGTATAAAATAAGAGTTTTGAGTTAAACTTATTCGAGTTCCCTTTGACGTCACGAAGGGTGTTTTAAGGAGTTAAGATTGAATCTTTGAATGAAAATACCTCAATCAAGGTATCTATCATGTCACTAGACCATTTTAATGTATAAAGATTAAATCTTTGTAAGAAAACGAGAGTTTTGAGTTAAACTTATTCGAATTTTGTTTGACGTCGCGAAGAGTGTTTTAAAGTGTAAAAACTAAATCTTTGAATGAAATTACCCCAATCAAGGTTCGTATTACCTCACTAGACCTTTTTAATGTCTAAAGATTAAATATCTGAAAGAAAATAAAAGTTTTGAGTTTAACTTATTCGAGTTCCCTATGAAGTCGCGAAGAGTGTTTTAATGATCAAAGATTGAATCCTTCTGAATGAAAGTACCTCAATCAGGGTACCTATTATGTCACTAGACCTTTTTAACGTATAAAGATTGAACCTTGGAAAGGAAATGAGAGTTTTGAGTTAAACTTATTCGAGTGCCCTTGGACGTCCCGAAGAATGTTTTAATGAGTAAAGATTGAATCTTTAAATGAAAACACCTCAATCAAGGTACCTATGAAGTCACTAGACCATTTTAATGTACAAAGATCAAATCTTTGAAATAAAATGAGAGTTTAGAGTTAAACAAATTCTATTTCACTTTGACGTCACGGAGAGTGTTTTAATGAGTAAAGATTGAATCTTTGAATGAAATTAACTCAATCAGGGTACCTATTATGTCACTTGAACTTTTTAATGTATAAAGATTGAATCTTTGAAAGAAAATGAGAGTTTTGAGTTGAACTTATGCGAGTTCCCATTGACGTCCCAAAGAGTGTTTTAATGAGTAAAGATTGAATTTTTGTATGAAAATACCACAATCGAGGTACCTATTAAGTCACTAGACCATTTTAATGTATACAGATTCAATATTTGAAAGAAAATAAGAGTTTGGAGTTCAACTTATTCGAATTCCGTTTGACGTCACGATGAGTGTTTCAATGAGCAAGGATTGAATCTTTGAATGAAATTACTTCAATCAAGGTAACTATTATGTCACTAGACCTTTTTAATGTATAAGTATTGTATCTCTGAAAGAAAATGAGAGTTTTGAGTTAAACTTATTCGAGTTGACAATAAAGTCGTGAAAGTGTTTTAATGACTAAATATTGAATCTTTGAATGAAAATACCTCAACCAAGATGCCAATTATGCTACTGGACCTTTTTAATGTATAAAGATTGAATCTTTGAAGGAAAATGAGAGTTTCGAGTTTAACTTATTCAAGTTCCCTATGAATTCACGAAAAGTGTTTTAATGACTAAATATTGAATCTACGAATGAAAACACTTCAATCAAGGTACCTGTCATGTCACTGAACCTTTTTATGTTATAAAGATTGAATCTTTGAAAGAAAACGAGAGTTTTGAGCTAAACTTATTCGAGTTCCCTTTGACGTCCCGAATAATGTTTTAATGAGTAAAAATTGAATCTTTGAATTAAACTACCTCAATCAAGTTTCCTATTACGACACTAGACCATTTTAATGTATAAACACTAATCGTTGAAAGAAAATAGGAGTTTTGAGTTCAACTTATTTGAGTTCCCTTTGACGTCACGATGCGTGTTTCATTGAGTGTAGATTGAATCTTTCAGAGAAATTACCTCAATCAATGTACGTATTGTATCACTAGACCTTTTTAATGTGTAAAGAATGAATCTTTGAAAAAAAAAAAATGAGGGTTTTGATTTAACTTACTCGAGTTCCCAATGAAGGTACCTATTATGTCACTCGATCTTTTTAATGTTTAAAGATTGAATCTTTGAAAAAAAAGAAATGAGAGTTTTGAGCTAAACTTATTTGAGTTCCTTTTGACATCCCGAAGAGTGTTTTAAAGAGTAAAGATTGAATCCTTGAATGAAGGTACTTATTATGTCACTAAACCTTTTTAATGTATAAAGATCGAATCATTGAAAAAAATGAGGGTTTTGAGTTTAACTTATTTGAGTTCTCTCTGAGGTCGCGAACAGTGTTTTATCGAGTAAAGATTGAATCCTTGAATGAAAATAGCTCAATCAAGGTACCTATTATGTCACTAGACATTTTTAAGGTATAAAATAAGAGTTTTGAGTTAAACTTATTCGAGTTCCCTTTGACGTCACGAAGGGTGTTTTAAGGAGTTAAGATTGAATCTTTGAATGAAAATACCTCAATCAAGGTACCTATCATGTCACTAGACCATTTTAATGTATAAAGATTAAATCTTTGTAAGAAAACGAGAGTTTTGAGTTAAACTTATTCGAGTTTTGTTTGACGTCGCGAAGAGTGTTTTATCTCCCTTCCCAATCTTAGCACTCTCAGACTAACAAGCAAGGCACGATATTAGGGGGTTGAGGGCGCTTCAGCTTCACTCCCTGTGGGAATCAAAAGTGGGCTGTCGGAGACGTCAGCCTCGGCCACAGGCACAGAGGCTTTAGCTTCGAAGCCAGCATTCATTGCTTTCATAATTGTATCCTTAGAAAGGAAATCTGTTATAGTATTTGCGGGGAAGCCATTAGACCGCATTTGAGAAGGCATATCACGACCAAATATCGTATGTAGAGCTATACACAGCCAAAACTGCTAAGGGCATTCCATCCAGCGTAAGCATCTGGATAATCTGGAATGCGACGCGGCATCCCCGAAAGCCCTAAGAAATGCATTGGAAAGAAGGTCGGATTAACCCCGAAAAAGGTGATCCAAAAATGGATTTGACCTAAAGTTTCAGGGTATGTACGACCAAAGATTTTACCTACCCAATAGTGAAATCCTGCAAATAAAGCAAAAACGGCTCCCATAGAAAGTACATAATGGAAATGTGCAACCACATAATAAGTGTAAAAACTAAATCTTTGAATGAAATTACCCCAATCAAGGTTCGTATTACCTCACTAGACCTTTTTAATGTCTAAAGATTGAATATCTGAAAGAAAATGAAAGTTTTGAGTTTAACTTATTCGAATTCCCTATGAAGTCGCGAAGAGTGTTTTAATGATCAAAGATTGAATCCTTCTGAATGAAAGTACCTCAATCAGGGTACCTATAATGTCACTAGACCTTTTTAACGTATAAAGATTGAACCTTGGAAAGGAAATGAGAGTTTTGAGTTAAACTTATTCGAGTGCCCTTGGACGTCCCGAAGAATGTTTTAATAAGTAAAGATTGAATCTTTAAATGAAAACACCTCAATCAAGGTACCTATGAAGTCACTAGACCATTTTAATGTACAAAGATCAAATCTTTGAAATAAAATGAGAGTTTTGAGTTAAACTAATTCGATTTCACTTTGACGTCACGGAGAGTGTTTTAATGAGTAAAGATTGAATCTTTGAATGAAATTAACTCAATCAGGGTACCTATTATGTCACATGAACTTTTTAATGTATAAGGATTGAATCTTTGAAAGAAAATGAGAGTTTTGAGTTGAACTTATGCGAGTTCCCTTTGACGTCCCGAAGAGTGTTTTAATGAGTAAAGATTGAATTTTTGTATGAAAATACCACAATCGAGGTACCTATTAAGTCACTAGACCATTTTAATGTATATAGATTCAATATTTGAAAGAAAATAAGAGTTTGGAGTTCAACTTATTCGAATTCCGTTTGACGTCACGATGAGTGTTTCAATGAGCAAGGATTGAATCTTTGAATGAAATTACTTCAATCAAGGTAACAATTATGTCACTAGACCTTTTTAATGTATAAGTATTGTATCTCTAAAAGAAAATGAGGGTTTTGAGTTAAACTTATTCAAGTTGACAATAAAGTCGTGAACGTGTTTTAATGACTAAATATTGAATCTTTGAATGAAAATACCTCAACCAAGATGCCAATTATGCTACTGGACCTTTTTAATGTATAAAGATTGAATCTTTGAAGGAAAATGAGAGTTTCGAGTTTAACTTGTTCAAGTTCCCTATGAATTCACGAAAAGTGTTTTAATGACTAAATATTGAATCTACGAATGAAAACACTTCAATCAAGGTACCTGTCATGTCACTGAACCTTTTTATGTTATAAAGATTGAATCTTTGAAAGAAAACGAGAGTTTTGAGCTAAACTTATTCGAGTTCCCTTTGACGTCCCGAATAATGTTTTAATGAGTAAAAATTGAATCTTTGAATTAAACTACCTCAATCAAGTTTCCTATTACGACACTAGACCATTTTAATGTATAAACACTAATCGTTGAAAGAAAATAGGAGTTTTGAGTTCAACTTATTTGAGTTCCCTTTGACGTCACGATGCGTGTTTCATTGAGTGTAGATTGAATCTTTCAGTGAAATTACCTCAATCAATGTACGTATTGTATCACTAGACCTTTTTAATGTATAAAGAATGAATCTTTAAAAAAAAAGAAAATGAGGGTTTTGATTTAACTTACTCGAGTTCCCAATGAAGGTACCTATTATGTCACTCGATCTTTTTAATGTTTAAAGATTGAATCTTTGAAAAAAAAGAAATGAGAGTTTTGAGCTAAACTTATTCGAGTTCCTTTTGACATCCCGAAGAGTGTTTTAAAGAGTAAAGATTGAATCCTTGAATGAAGATACTTATTATGTCACTGAACCTTTTTAATGTATAAAGATCGAATCATTGAAAAAAATGAGGGTTTTGAGTTTAACTTATTTGAGTTCTCTCTGAGGTCGCGAACAGTGTTTTATCGAGTAAAGATTGAATCCTTGAATGAAAATAGCTCAATCAAGGTACCTATTATGTCACTAGACATTTTTAAGGTATAAAATAAGAGTTTTGAGTTAAACTTATTCGAGTTCCCTTTGACGTCACGAAGGGTGTTTTATGGAGTTAAGATTGAATCTTTGAATGAAAATACCTCAATCAAGGTACCTATCATGTCACTAGACCATTTTAATGTATAAAGATTAAATCTTTGTAAGAAAACGAGAGTTTTGAGTTAAACTTATTCGAGTTTTGTTTGACGTCGCGAAGAGTGTTTTAAAGTGTAAAAACTAAATCTTTGAATGAAATTACCCCAATCAAGGTTCGTATTACCTCACTAGACCTTTTTATTGTCTAAAGATTGAATATCTGAAAGAAAATGAAAGTTTTGAGTTTAACTTATTCGAGTTCCCTATGAAGTCGCGAAGAGTGTTTTAATGATCAAAGATTGAATCCTTCTGAATGAAAGTACCTCAATCAGGGTACCTATTATGTCACTAGACCTTTTTAACGTATAAAGATTGAACCTTGGAAAGGAAATGAGAGTTTTGAGTTAAACTTATTCGAGTGCCCTTGGACGTCCCGAAGAATGTTTTAATGAGTAAAGATTGAATCTTTAAATGAAAACACCTCAATCAAGGTACCTATGAAGTCACTAGACCATTTTAATGTACAAAGATCAAATCTTTGAAATAAAATGAGAGTTTTGAGTTAAACTAATTCGATTTCACTTTGACGTCACGGAGAGTGTTTTAATGAGTAAAGATTGAATCTTTGAATGAAATTAACTCAATCAGGGTACCTATTATGTCACATGAACTTTTTAATGTATAAGGATTGAATCTTTGAAAGAAAATGAGAGTTTTGAGTTGAACTTATGCGAGTTCCCTTTGACGTCCCGAAGAGTGTTTTAATGAGTAAAGATTGAATTTTTGTATGAAAATACCACAATCGAGGTACCTATTAAGTCACTAGACCATTTTAATGTATACAGATTCAATATTTGAAAGAAAATAAGAGTTTGGAGTTCAACTTATTCGAATTCCGTTAGACGTCACGATGAGTGTTTCAATGAGCAAGGATTGAATCTTTGAATGAAATTACTTCAATCAAGGTAACAATTATGTCACTAGACCTTTTTAATGTATAAGTATTGTATCTCCGAAAGAAAATGAGGGTTTTGAGTTAAACTTATTCGAGTTGACAATAAAGTCGTGAAAATGTTTTAATGACTAAATATTGAATCTTTGAATGAAAATACCTTAACCAAGATGCCAATTATGCTACTGGACCTTTTTAATGTATAAAGATTGAATCTTTGAAGGAAAATGAGAGTTTCGAGTTTAACTTGTTCAAGTTCCCTATGAATTCACGAAAAGTGTTTTAATGACTAAATATTGAATCTACGAATGAAAACACTTCAATCAAGGTACCTGTCATGTCACTGAACCTTTTTATGTTATAAAGATTGAATCTTTGAAAGAAAACGAGAGTTTTGAGCTAAACTTATTCGAGTTCCCTTTGACGTCCCGAATAATGTTTTAATGAGTAAAAATTGAATCTTTGAATTAAACTACCTCAATCAAGTTTCCTATTACGACACTAGACCATTTTAATGTATAAACACTAATCGTTGAAAGAAAATAGGAGTTTTGAGTTCAACTTATTTGAGTTCCCTTTGACGTCACTATGCGTGTTTCATTGAGTGTAGATTGAATCTTTCAGTGAAATTACCTCAATCAATGTACGTATTGTATCACTAGACCTTTTTAATGTATAAAGAATGAATCTTTAAAAAAAAAAAAAATGAGGGTTTTGATTTAACTTACTCGAGTTCCCAATGAAGGTACCTATTATGTCACTCGATCTTTTTAATGTTTAAAGATTGAATCTTTGAAAAAAAAGAAATGAGAGTTTTGAGCTAAACTTATTCGAGTTCCTTTTGACATCCCGAAGAGTGTTTTAAAGAGTAAAGATTGAATCCTTGAATGAAGGTACTTATTATGTCACTGAACCTTTTTAATGTATAAAGATCGAATCATTGAAAAAAATGAGGGTTTTGAGTTTAACTTATTTGAGTTCCCTATGAGGTCGCGAACAATGTTTTATCGAGTAAAGATTGAATCCTTGATTGAAAATAGCTCAATCAAGGTACCTATTACGTCACTAGACATTTCTAAGGTATAAAATAAGAGTTTTGAGTTAAACTTATTCGAGTTCCCTTTGACGTCACGAAGGGTGTTTTAAGGAGTTAAGATTGAATCTTTGAATGAAAATACCTCAATCAAGGTACCTATCATGTCACTAGACCATTTTAATGTATAAAGATTAAATCTTTGTAAGAAAACGAGAGTTTTGAGTTAAACTTATTCGAGTTTTGTTTGACGTCGCGAAGAGTGTTTTAAGGTGTAAAAACTAAATCTTTGAATGAAATTACCCCAATCAAGGTTCGTATTACCTCACTAGACCTTTTTAATGTCTAAAGATTGAATATCTGAAAGAAAATGAAAGTTTTGAGTTTAACTTATTCGAGTTCCCTATGAAGTCGCGAAGAGTGTTTTAATGATCAAAGATTGAATCCTTCTGAATGAAAGTACCTCAATCAGGGTACCTATTATGTCACTAGACCTTTTTAACGTAAAAAGATTGAACCTTGGAAAGGAAATGAGAGTTTTGAGTTAAACTTATTCGAGTGCCCTTGGACGTCCCGAAGAATGTTTTAATGAGTAAAGATTGAATCTTTAAATGAAAACACCTCAATCAAGGTACCTATGAAGTCACTAGACCATTTTAATGTACAAAGATCAAATCTTTGAAATAAAATGAGAGTTTTGAGTTAAACTAATTCGATTTCACTTTGACGTCACGGAGAGTGTTTTAATGAGTAAAGATTGAATCTTTGAATGAAATTAACTCAATCAGGATACCTATTATGTCACATGAACTTTTTAATGTATAAGGATTGAATCTTTGAAAGAAAATGAGAGTTTTGAGTTGAACTTATGCGAGTTCCCGTTGACGTCCCGAAGAGTGTTTTAATGAGTAAAGATTGAATTTTTGTATGAAAATACCACAATCGAGGTACCTATTAAGTCACTAGACCATTTTAATGTATACAGATTCAATATTTGAAAGAAAATAAGAGTTTGGAGTTCAACTTATTCGAATTCCGTTTGACGTCACGATGAGTGTTTCAATGAGCAAGGATTGAATCTTTGAATGAAATTACTTCAATCAAGGTAACTATTATGTCACTAGACCTTTTTAATGTATAAGTATTGTATTTCTGAAAGAAAATGAGAGTTTTGAGTTAAACTTATTCGAGTTGACAATAAAGTCGTGAAAGTGTTTTAATGACTAAATATTGAATCTTTGAATGAAAATACCTCAACCAAGATGCCAATTATGCTACTGGACCTTTTTAATGTATAAAGATTGAATCTTTGAAGGAAAATGAGAGTTTCGAGTTTAACTTGTTCAAGTTCCCTATGAATTCACGAAAAGTGTTTTAATGACTAAATATTGAATCTACGAATGAAAACACTTCAATCAAGGTACCTGTCATGTCACTGAACCTTTTTATGTTATAAAGATTGAATCTTTGAAAGAAAACGAGAGTTTTGAGCTAAACTTATTCGAGTTCCCTTTGACGTCCCGAATAATGTTTTAATGAGTAAAAATTGAATCTTTGAATTAAACTACCTCAATCAAGTTTCCTATTACGACACTAGACCATTTTAATGTATAAACACTAATCGTTGAAAGAAAATAGGAGTTTTGAGTTCAACTTATTTGAGTTCCCTTTGACGTCACTATGCGTGTTTCATTGAGTGTAGATTGAATCTTTCAGTGAAATTACCTCAATCAATGTACGTATTGTATCACTAGACCTTTTTAATGTATAAAGAATGAATCTTTAAAAAAAAAAAAAATGAGGGTTTTGATTTAACTTACTCGAGTTCCCAATGAAGGTACCTATTATGTCACTCGATCTTTTTAATGTTTAAAGATTGAATCTTTGAAAAAAAAGAAATGAGAGTTTTGAGCTAAACTTATTCGAGTTCCTTTTGACATCCCGAAGAGTGTTTTAAAGAGTAAAGATTGAATCCTTGAATGAAGGTACTTATTATGTCACTGAACCTTTTTAATGTATAAAGATCGAATCATTGAAAAAAATGAGGGTTTTGAGTTTAACTTATTTGAGTTCCCTATGAGGTCGCGAACAATGTTTTATCGAGTAAAGATTGAATCCTTGATTGAAAATAGCTCAATCAAGGTACCTATTACGTCACTAGACATTTCTAAGGTATAAAATAAGAGTTTTGAGTTAAACTTATTCGAGTTCCCTTTGACGTCACGAAGGGTGTTTTAAGGAGTTAAGATTGAATCTTTGAATGAAAATACCTCAATCAAGGTACCTATCATGTCACTAGACCATTTTAATGTATAAAGATTAAATCTTTGTAAGAAAACGAGAGTTTTGAGTTAAACTTATTCGAGTTTTGTTTGACGTCGCGAAGAGTGTTTTAAGGTGTAAAAACTAAATCTTTGAATGAAATTACCCCAATCAAGGTTCGTATTACCTCACTAGACCTTTTTAATGTCTAAAGATTGAATATCTGAAAGAAAATGAAAGTTTTGAGTTTAACTTATTCGAGTTCCCTATGAAGTCGCGAAGAGTGTTTTAATGATCAAAGATTGAATCCTTCTGAATGAAAGTACCTCAATCAGGGTACCTATTATGTCACTAGACCTTTTTAACGTAAAAAGATTGAACCTTGGAAAGGAAATGAGAGTTTTGAGTTAAACTTATTCGAGTGCCCTTGGACGTCCCGAAGAATGTTTTAATGAGTAAAGATTGAATCTTTAAATGAAAACACCTCAATCAAGGTACCTATGAAGTCACTAGACCATTTTAATGTACAAAGATCAAATCTTTGAAATAAAATGAGAGTTTTGAGTTAAACTAATTCGATTTCACTTTGACGTCACGGAGAGTGTTTTAATGAGTAAAGATTGAATCTTTGAATGAAATTAACTCAATCAGGATACCTATTATGTCACATGAACTTTTTAATGTATAAGGATTGAATCTTTGAAAGAAAATGAGAGTTTTGAGTTGAACTTATGCGAGTTCCCGTTGACGTCCCGAAGAGTGTTTTAATGAGTAAAGATTGAATTTTTGTATGAAAATACCACAATCGAGGTACCTATTAAGTCACTAGACCATTTTAATGTATACAGATTCAATATTTGAAAGAAAATAAGAGTTTGGAGTTCAACTTATTCGAATTCCGTTTGACGTCACGATGAGTGTTTCAATGAGCAAGGATTGAATCTTTGAATGAAATTACTTCAATCAAGGTAACTATTATGTCACTAGACCTTTTTAATGTATAAGTATTGTATTTCTGAAAGAAAATGAGAGTTTTGAGTTAAACTTATTCGAGTTGACAATAAAGTCGTGAAAGTGTTTTAATGACTAAATATTGAATCTTTGAATGAAAATACCTCAACCAAGATGCCAATTATGCTACTGGACCTTTTTAATGTATAAAGATTGAATCTTTGAACGAAAATGAGAGTTTCGAGTTTAACTTGTTCAAGTTCCCTATGAATTCACGAAAAGTGTTTTAATGACTAAATATTGAATCTACGAATGAAAACACTTCAATCAAGGTACCTGTCATGTCACTGAACCTTTTTATGTTATAAAGATTGAATCTTTGAAAGAAAACGAGAGTTTTGAGCTAAACTTATTCGAGTTCCCTTTGACGTCCCGAATAATGTTTTAATGAGTAAAAATTGAATCTTTGAATTAAACTACCTCAATCAAGTTTCCTATTACGACACTAGACCATTTTAATGTATAAACACTAATCGTTGAAAGAAAATAGGAGTTTTGAGTTCAACTTATTTGAGTTCCCTTTGACGTCACGATGCGTGTTTCATTGAGTGTAGATTGAATCTTTCAGTGAAATTACCTCAATCAATGTACGTATTGTATCACTAGAACTTTTTAATGTATAAAGAATGAATCTTTGAAAAAAAAAAAAATGAGGGTTTTGATTTAACTTACTCGAGTTCCCAATGAAGGTACCTATTATGTCACTCGATCTTTTTAATGTTTAAAGATTGAATCTTTGAAAAAAAAGAAATGAGAGTTTTGAGCTAAACTTATTCGAGTTCCTTTTGACATCCCGAAGAGTGTTTTAAAGAGTAAAGATTGAATCCTTGAATGAAGGTACTTATTATGTCACTAAACCTTTTTAATGTATAAAGATCGAATCATTGAAAAAAATGAGGGTTTTGAGTTTAACTTATTTGAGTTCCCTCTGAGGTCGCGAACAATGTTTTATCGAGTAAAGATTGAATCCTTGAATGAAAATAGCTCAATCAAGGTACCTATTATGTCACTAGACATTTTTAAGGTATAAAATAAGAGTTTTGAGTTAAACTTATTCGAGTTCCCTTTGATGTCACGAAGGGTGTTTTAAGGAGTTAAGATTGAATCTTTGAATGAAAATACCTCAATCAAGGTACCTATCATGTCACTAGACCATTTTAATGTATAAAGATTAAATCTTTGTAAGAAAACGAGAGTTTTGAGTGAAACTTATTCGAGTTTTGTTTGACGTCGCGAAGAATCTTTGAATGAAATTACCCCAATCAAGGTTCTTATTACCTCACTAGACCTTTTTAATGTCTAAAGATTGAATATCTGAAAGAAAATGAAAGTTTTGAGTTTAACTTATTCGAGTTCCCTATGAAGTCGCGAAGAGTGTTTTAATGATCAAAGATTGAATCCTTCTGAATGAAAGTACCTCAATCAGGGTACCTATTATGTCACTAGACCTTTTCAACGTACAAAGATTGAACCTTGGAAAGGAAATGAGAGTTTTGAGTTAAACTTATTCGAGTGCCCTTGGACGTCCCGAAGAATGTTTTAATGAGTAAAGATTGAATCTTTAAATGAAAACACCTCAATCAAGGTACCTATGAAGTCACTAGACCATTTTAATGTACAAAGATCAAATCTTTGAAATAAAATGAGAGTTTTGAGTTAAACTAATTCGATTTCACTTTGACGTCACGGAGAGTGTTTTAATGAGTAGAGATTGAATCTTTGAATGAAATTATCTCAATCAGGGTACCTATTATGTCACTTGAACTTTTTAATGTATAAGGATTGAATCTTTGAAAAAAAATGAGAGTTTTGAGTTGAACTTATGCGAGTTCCCTTTGACGTCCCGAAGAGTGTTTTAATGAGTAAAGATTGAATTTTTGTATGAAAATACCACAATCGAGGTACCTATTAAGTCACTAGACCATTTTAATGTATACAGATTCAATATTTGGAAGAAAATAAGAGTTTGGAGTTCAACTTATTCGAATTCCGTTTGACGTCACGATGAGTGTTTCAATGAGCAAGGATTGAATCTTTGAATGAAATTACTTCAATCAAGGTAACTATTATGTCACTAGACCTTTTTAATGTATAAGTATTGTATCTCTGAAAGAAAATGAGAGTTTTGAGTTAAACTTATTCGAGTTGACAATAAAGTCGTGAAAGTGTTTTAATGACTAAATATTGAATCTTTGAATGAAAATACCTCAACCAAGATGCCAATTATGCTACTGGACCTTTTTAATGTATAAAGATTGAATCTTTGAAGGAAAATGAGTGTTTCGAGTTTAACTTGTTCAAGTTCCCTATGAATTCACGAAAAGTGTTTTAATGACTAAATATTGAATCTACGAATGAAAACACTTCAATCAAGGTACCTGTCATGTCACTGAACCTTTTTATGTTATAAAGATTGAATCTTTGAAAGAAAACGAGAGTTTTGAGCTAAACTTATTCGAGTTCCCTTTGACGTCCCGAATAATGTTTTAATGAGTAAAAATTGAATCTTTGAATTAAACTACCTCAATCAAGTTTCCTATTACGACACTAGACCATTTTAATGTATAAACACTAATCGTTGAAAGAAAATAGGAGTTTTGAGTTCAACTTATTTGAGTTCCCTTTGACGTCACGATGCGTGTTTCATTGAGTGTAGATTGAATCTTTCAGTGAAATTACCTCAATCAATGTACGTATTGTATCACTAGACCTTTTTAATGTATAAAGAATGAATCTTTGAAAAAAAAAAAATGAGGGTTTTGATTTAACTTACTCGAGTTCCCAATGAAGGTACCTATTATGTCACTCGATCTTTTTAATGTTTAAAGATTGAATCTTTGAAAAAAAATAAATAAGAGTTTTGAGCTAAACTTATTCGAGTTCCTTTTGACATCCCGAAGAGTGTTTTAAAGAGTAAAGATTGAATCCTTGAATGAAGGTACTTATTATGTCACTAAACCTTTTTAATGTATAATGATCGAATCATTGAAAAAAATGAGGGTTTTGAGTTTAACTTATTTGAGTTCCCTATGAGGTCGCGAAGAGTGTTTTATCGAGTAAAGATTGAATCCTTGAATGAAAATAGCTCAATCAAGGTACCTATTATGTCACTAGACATTTTTAAGGTATAAAATAAGAGTTTTGAGTTAAACTTATTCGAGTTCCCTTTGACGTCACGAAGGGTGTTTTAAGGAGTTAAGATTGAATCTTTGAATGAAAATACCTCAATCAAGGTACCTATCATGTCACTAGACCATTTTAATGTATAAAGATTAAATCTTTGTGAGAAAACGAGAGTTTTGAGTTAAACTTATTCGAGTTTTGTTTGACGTCGCGAAGAGTGTTTTAAAGTGTAAAAACTAAATCTTTGAATGAAATTACCCCAATCAAGGTTCGTATTACCTCACTAGACCTTTTTAATGTCTAAAGATTGAATATCTGAAAGAAAATGAAAGTTTTGAGTTTGACTTATTCGAGTTCGCTATGAAGTCGCGAAGAGTGTTTTAATGATCAAAGATTGAATCCTTCTGAATGAAAGTACCTCAATCAGGGTACCTATTATGTCACTAGACCTTTTTAACGTACAAAGATTGAACCTTGGAAAGGAAATGAGAGTTTTGAGTTAAACTTATTCGAGTGCCCTTGGACGTCCCGAAGAATGTTTTAATGAGTAAAGATTGAATCTTTAAATGAAAACACCTCAATCAAGGTACCTATGAAGTCACTAGACCATTTTAATGTACAAAGATCAAATCTTTGAAATAAAATGAGAGTTTTGAGTTAAACTAATTCGATTTCACTTTGACGTCACGGAGAGTGTTTTAATGAGTAAAGATTGAATCTTTGAATGAAATTAACTCAATCAGGGTACCTATTATGTCACTTGAACTTTTTAATGTATAAGGATTGAATCTTTGAAAGAAAATGAGAGTTTTGAGTTGAACTTATGCGAGTTCCCTTTGACGTCCCGAAGAGTGTTTTAATGAGTAAAGATTGAATTTTTGTATGAAAATACCACAATCGAGGTACCTATTAAGTCACTAGACCATTTTAATGTATACAGATTCAATATTTGAAAGAAAATAAGAGTTTGGAGTTCAACTTATTCGAATTCCGTTTGACGTCACGATGAGTGTTTCAATGAGCAAGGATTGAATATTTCAATGAAATTACTTCAATCAAGGTAACTATTATGTCACTAGACCTTTTTAATGTATAAGTATTGTATCTCTGAAAGAAAATGAGAGTTTTGAGTTAAACTTATTCGAGTTGACAATAAAGTCGTGAAAGTGTTTTAATGACTAAATACTGAATCTTTGAATGAAAATATCTCAACCAAGATGCCAATTATGCTACTGGACCTTTTTAATGTATAAAGATTGAATGTTTGAAGGAAAATGAGAGTTTCGAGTTTAACTTGTTCAAGTTCCCTATGAATTCACGAAAAGTGTTTTAATGACTAAATATTGAATCTGCGAATGAAAACACTTCAATCAAGGTACCTGTCATGTCACTGAACCTTTTTATGTTATAAAGATTGAATCTTTGAAAGAAAACGAGAGTTTTGAGCTAAACTTATTCGAGTTCCCTTGGACATCCCGAATAATGTTTTAATGAGTAAAAATTGAATCTTTGAATTAAACTACCTCAATCAAGTTTCCTATTACGACACTAGACCATTTTAATGTATAAACACTAATCGTTGAAAGAAAATAGGAGTTTTGAGTTCAACTTATTTGAGTTCCCTTTGACGTTACGATGCGTGTTTCATTGAATGTAGAATGAATCTTTCAGAGAAATTACCTCAATCAATGTACGTATTGTATCACTAGAACTTTTTAATGTATAAAGAATGAATCTTTGAAAAAAAAAAAATGAGGGTTTTGATTTAACTTACTCGAGTTCCCAATGAAGGTACCTATTATGTCACTCGATCTTTTTAATGTTTAAAGATTGAATCTTTGAAAAAAAAAGAAATGAGAGTTTTGAGCTAAACTTATTCGAGTTCCTTTTGACATCCCGAAGAGTGTTTTAAAGAGTAAAGATTGAATCTTTGAATGAAGGTACTTATTATGTCACTAAACCTTTTTAATGTATAAAGATCGAATCATTGAAAAAAATGAGGGTTTTGAGTTTAACTTATTTGAGTTCCCCATGAGGTCGCGAAGAGTGTTTTATCGAGTAAAGATTGAATCCTTGAATGAAAATAGCTCAATCAAGGTACCTATTATGTCACTAGACATTTCTAAGGTATAAAATAAGAGTTTTGAGTTAAACTTATTCGAGTTCCCTTTGACGTCACGAAGGGTGTTTTAAGGAGTTAAGATTGAATCTTTGAATGAAAATACCTCAATCAAGGTACCTATCATGTCACTAGACCATTTTAATGTATAAAGATTAAATCTTTGTAAGAAAACGAGAGTTTTGAGTTAAACTTATTCGAGTTTTGTTTGACGTCGCGAAGAGTGTTTTAAAGTGTAAAAACTAAATCTTTGAATGAAATTACCCAATCAAGGTTCGTATTACCTCACTAGACCTTTTTAATGTCTAAAGATTGAATATCTGAAAGAAAATGAAAGTTTTGAGTTTAACTTATTCGAGTTCCCTATGAAGTCGCGAAGAGTGTTTTAATGATCAAAGATTGAATCCTTCTGAATGAAAGTACCTCAATCAGGGTACCTATTATGTCACTAGACCTTTTTAATGTACAAAGATTGAACCTTGGAAAGGAAATGAGAGTTTTGAGTTAAACTTATTCGAGTGCCCTTGGACGTCCCGAAGAATGTTTTAATGAGTAAAGATTGAATCTTTAAATGAAAACACCTCAATCAAGGTACCTATGAAGTCACTAGACCATTTTAATGTACAAAGATCAAATCTTTGAAATAAAATGAGAGTTTTGAGTTAAACTAATTCGATTTCACTTTGACGTCACGGAGAGTGTTTTAATGAGTAACGATTGAATCTTTGAATGAAATTAACTCAATCAGGGTACCTATTATGTCACTTGAACTTTTTAATGTATAAGGATTGAATCTTTGAAAGAAAATGAGAGTTTTGAGTTGAACTTATGCGAGTTCCCTTTGACGTCCCGAAGAGTGTTTTAATGAGTATAGATTGAATTTTTGTATGAAAATACTACAATCGAGGTACCTATTAAGTCACTAGACCATTTTAATGTATACAGATTCAATATTTGAAAGAAAATAAGAGTTTGGAGTTCAATTTATTCGAATTCCGTTTGACGTCACGATGAGTGTTTCAATGAGCAAGGATTGAATCTTTGAATGAAATTACTTCAATCAAGGTAACTATTATGTCACTAGACCTTTTTAATGTATAAGTATTGTATCTCTGAAAGAAAATGAGAGTTTTGAGTTAAACTTATTCGAGTTGACAATAAAGTCGTGAAAGTGTTTTAATGACTAAATATTGAATCTTTGAATGAAAATACCTCAACCAAGATGCCAATTATGCTACTGGACCTTTTTAATGTATAAAGATTGAATCTTTGAAGGAAAATGAGAGTTTCGAGTTTAACTTGTTCAAGTTCCCTATGAATTCACGAAAAGTGTTTTAATGACTAAATATTGAATCTACGAATGAAAACACTTCAATCAAGGTACCTGTCATGTCACTGAACCTTTTTATGTTATAAAGATTGAATCTTTGAAAGAAAACGAGAGTTTTGAGCTAAACTTATTCGAGTTCCCTTTGACGTCCCGAATAATGTTTTAATGAGTAAAAATTGAATCTTTGAATTAAACTACCTCAATCAAGTTTCCTATTACGACACTAGACCATTTTAATGTATAAACACTAATCGTTGAAAGAAAATAGGAGTTTTGAGTTCAACTTATTTGAGTTCCCTTTGACGTCACGATGCGTGTTTCATTGAGTGTAGATTGAATCTTTCAGTGAAATTACCTCAATCAATGTACGTATTGTATCACTAGACCATTTTAATGTATAAAGAATGAATCTTTGAAAAAAAAAAAATGAGGGTTTTGATTTAACTTACTCGAGTTCCCAATGAAGGTACCTATTATGTCACTCGATCTTTTTAATGTTTAAAGATTGAATCTTTGAAAAAAAAAAAGAAATGAGAGTTTTGAGCTAAACTTATTCGAGTTCCTTTTGACATCCCGAAGAGTGTTTTAAAGAGTAAAGATTAAATCCTTGAATGAAGGTACTTATTATGTCACTAAACCTTTTTAATGTATAAAGATCGAATCATTGAAAAAAATGAGGGTTTTGAGTTTAACTTATTTGAGTTCCCTATGAGGTCGCGAAGAGTGTTTTATCGAGTAAAGATTGAATCCTTGAATTAAAATAGCTCAATCAAGGTACCTATTATGTCACTAGACATTTCTAAGGTATAAAATAAGAGTTTTGAGTTAAACTTATTCGAGTTCCCTTTGACGTCACGAAGGGTGTTTTAAGGAGTTAAGATTGAATCTTTGAATGAAAATACCTCAATCAAGGTACCTATCATGTCACTAGACCATTTTAATGTATAAAGATTAAATCTTTGTAAGAAAACGAGAGTTTTGAGTTTAACTTATTCGAGTTTTGTTTGACGTCGCGAAGAGTGTTTTAAAGTGTAAAAACTAAATCTTTGAATGAAATTACCCCAATCAAGGTTCGTATTACCTCACTAGACCTTTTTAATGTCTAAAGATTGAATATCTGAAAGAAAATGAAAGTTTTGAGTTTAACTTATTCGAGTTCGCTATGAAGTCGCGAAGAGTGTTTTAATGATCAAAGATTGAATCCTTCTGAATGAAAGTACCTCAATCAGGGTACCTATTATGTCACTAGACCTTTTTAACGTACAAAGATTGAACCTTGGAAAGGAAATGAGAGTTTTGAGTTAAACTTATTCGAGTGCCCTTGGACGTCCCGAAGAATGTTTTAATGAGTAAAGATTGAATCTTTAAATGAAAACACCTCAATCAAGGTACCTATGAAGTCACTAGACCATTTTAATGTACAAAGATCAAATCTTTGAAATAAAATGAGAGTTTTGAGTTAAACTAATTCGATTTCACTTTGACGTCACGGAGAGTGTTTTAATGAGTAAAGATTGAATCTTTGAATGAAATTAACTCAATCAGGGTACCTATTATGTCACTTGAACTTTTTAATGTATAAGGATTGAATCTTTGAAAGAAAATGAGAGTTTTGAGTTGAACTTATGTGAGTTCCCTTTGACGTCCCGAAGAGTGTTTTAATGAGTAAAGATTGAATTTTTGTATGAAAATACCACAATCGAGGTACCTATTAAGTCACTAGACCATTTTAATGTATACAGATTCAATATTTGAAAGAAAATAAGAGTTTGGAGTTCAACTTATTCGAATTCCGTTTGACGTCACGATGAGTGTTTCAATGAGCAAGGATTGAATCTTTGAATGAAATTACTTCAATCAAGGTAACTATTATGTCACTAGACCTTTTTAATGTATAAGTATTGTATCTCTGAAAGAAAATGAGAGTTTTGAGTTAAACTTATTCGAGTTGACAATAAAGTCGTGAAAGTGTTTTAATGACTAAATATTGAATCTTTGAATGAAAATATCTCAACCAAGATGCCAATTATGCTACTGGACCTTTTTAATGTATAAAGATTGAATCTTTGAAGGAAAATGAGAGTTTCGAGTTTAACTTGTTCAAGTTCCCTATGAATTCACGAAAAGTGTTTTAATGACTAAATATTGAATCTACGAATGAAAACACTTCAATCAAGGTACCTGTCATGTCACTGAACCTTTTTATGTTATAAAGATTGAATCTTTGAAAGAAAACGAGAGTTTTGAGCTAAACTTATTCGAGTTCCCTTGGACATCCCGAATAATGTTTTAATGAGTAAAAATTGAATCTTTGAATTAAACTACCTCAATCAAGTTTCCTATTACGACACTAGACCATTTTAATGTATAAACACTAATCGTTGAAAGAAAATAGGAGTTTTGAGTTCAACTTATTTGAGTTCCCTTTGACGTCACGATGCGTGTTTCATTGAATGTAGAATGAATCTTTCAGAGAAATTACCTCAATCAATGTACGTATTGTATCACTAGAACTTTTTAATGTATAAAGAATGAATCTTTGAAAAAAAAAAAATGAGGGTTTTGATTTAACTTACTCGAGTTCCCAATGAAGGTACCTATTATGTCACTCGATCTTTTTAATGTTTAAAGATTGAATCTTTGAAAAAAAAAGAAATGAGAGTTTTGAGCTAAACTTATTCGAGTTCCTTTTGACATCCCGAAGAGTGTTTTAAAGAGTAAAGATTGAATCCTTGAATGAAGATACTTATTATGTCACTAAACCTTTTTAATGTATAAAGATCGAATCATTGAAAAAAATGAGAGTTTTGAGTTTAACTTATTTGAGTTCCCTATGAGGTCGCGAAGAGTGTTTTATCGAGTAAAGATTGAATCCTTGAATGAAAATAGCTCAATCAAGGTACCTATTATGTCACTAGACATTTCTAAGGTATAAAATAAGAGTTTTGAGTTAAACTTATTCGAGTTCCCTTTGACGTCACGAAGGGTGTTTTAAGGGGTTAAGATTGAATCTTTGAATGAAAATACCTCAATCAAGGTACCTATCATGTCACTAGACCATTTTAATGTATAAGGATTAAATCTTTGTAAGAAAACGAGAGTTTTGAGTTAAACTTATTCGAGTTTTGTTTGACGTCGCGAAGAGTGTTTTAAAGTGTAAAAACTAAATCTTTGAATGAAATTACCCCAATCAAGGTTCGTATTACCTCACTAGACCTTTTTAATTTCTAAAGATTGAATATCTGAAAGAAAATAAAAGTTTTGAGTTTAACTTATTCGAGTTCCCTATGAAGTCGCGAAGAGTGTTTAAATGATCAAAGATTGAATCCTTCTGAATGAAAGTACCTCAATCAGGGTACCTATTATGTCACTAGACCTTTTTAACGTACAAAGATTGAACCTTGGAAAGGAAATGAGAGTTTTGAGTTAAACTTATTCAAGTGCCCTTGGACGTCCCGAAGAATGTTTTAATGAGTAAAGATTGAATCTTTAAATGAAAACACCTCAATCAACGTACCTATGAAGTCACTAGACCCTTTTAATGTACAAAGATCAAATCTTTGAAATAAAATGAGAGTTTTGAGTTAAACTAATTCGATTTCACTTTGACGTCACGGAGAGTGTTTTAATGAGTAAAGATTGAATCTTTGAATGAAATTAACTCAATCAGGGTACCTATTATGTCACTTGAACTTTTTAATGTATAAGGATTGAATCTTTGAAAGAAAATGAGAGTTTTGAGTTGAACTTATGCGAGTTCCCTTTGACGTCCCGAAGAGTGTTTTAATGAGTAAAGATTGAATTTTTGTATGAAAATACCACAATCGAGGTACCTATTAAGTCACTAGACCATTTTAATGTATACAGATTCAATATTTGAAAGAAAATAAGAGTTTGGAGTTCAACTTATTCAAATTCCGTTTGACGTCACGATGAGTGTTTCAATGAGCAAGGATTGAATCTTTGAATGAAATTACTTCAATCAAGGTAACTATTATGTCACTAGACCTTTTTAATGTATAAGTATTGTATCTCTGAAAGAAAATGAGAGTTTTGAGTTAAACTTATTCGAGTTGACAATAAAGTCGTGAAAGTGTTTTAATGACTAAATATTGAATCTTTGAATGAAAATACCTCAACCAAGATGCCAATTATGCTACTGGACCTTTTTAATGTATAAAGATTGAATCTTTGAAGGAAAATGAGAGTTTCGAGTTTAACTTGTTCAAGTTCCCTATGAATTCACGAAAAGTGTTTTAATGACTAAATATTGAATCTACGAATGAAAACACTTCAATCAAGGTACCTGTCATGTCACTGAACCTTTGTATGTTATAAAGATTGAATCTTTGAAAGAAAACAAGAGTTTTGAGCTAAACTTATTCGAGTTCCCTTTGACGTCCCGAATAATGTTTTAATGAGTAAAAATTGAATCTTTGAATTAAACTACCTCAATCAAGTTTCCTATTACGACACTAGACCATTTTAATGTATAAACACTAATCGTTGAAAGAAAATAGGAGTTTTGAGTTCAACTTATTTTGAGTTCCCTTTTACGTCACGATGCGTGTTTCATTGAGTGTAGATTGAATCTTTCAGTGAAATTACCTCAATCAATGTACGTATTATATCATTAGACCTTTTTAATGTATAAAGAATGAATCTTTGAAAAAAAAAAAAATGAGGGTTTTGATTTAACTTACTCGAGTTCCCAATGAAGGTACCTATTATGTCACTCGATCTTTTTAATGTTTAAAGATTGAATCTTTGAAAAAAAAGAAATGAGAGTTTTGAGCTAAACTTATTCGAGTTCCTTTTGACATCCCGAAGAGTGTTTTAAAGAGTAAAGATTGACTCCTTGAATGAAGGTACTTATTATGTCACTAAACTTTTTTAATGTATAAAGATCGAATCATTGAAAAAAATGAGGGTTTTGAGTTTAACTTATTTGAGTTCCCTATGAGGTCGCGAAGAGTGTTTTATCGAGTAAAGATTGAATCCTTGAATGAAAATAGCTCAATCAAGGTACCTATTATGTCACTAGACATTTCTAAGGTATAAAATAAGAGTTTTGAGTTAAACTTATTCGAGTTCCCTTTGACGTCACGAAGAGTGTTTTAAGGAGTTAAAGATTGAATCTTTGAATGAAAATACCTCAATCAAGGTACCTATCATGTCACTAGACCATTTTAATGTATAAAGATTAAATCTTTGTAAGAAAATGAGAGTTTTGAGTTAAACTTATTCGAGTTTTGTTTGACGTCGCGAAGAGTGTTTTAAAGTGTAAAAACTAAATCTTTGAATGAAATTACCCCAATCAAGGTTCGTATTACCTCACTAGACCTTTTTAATGTCTAAAGATTGAATATCTGAAAGAAAATGAAAGTTTTGAGTTTAACTTATTCGAGTTCCCTATGAAGTCGCGAAGAGTGTTTTAATGATCAAAGATTGAATCCTTCTGAATGAAAGTACCTCAATCAGGGTACCTATTATGTCACTAGACCTTTTTAACGTACAAAGATTGAACCTTGGAAAGGAAATGAGAGTTTTGAGTTAAACTTATTCGAGTGCCCTTGGACGTCCCAAAGAATGTTTTAATGAGTAAAGATTGAATCTTTAAATGAAAACACCTCAATCAAGGTACCTATGAAGTCACTAGACCATTTTAATGTACAAAGATCAAATCTTTGAAATAAAATGAGAGTTTTGAGTTAAACTAATAAGATTTCACTTTGATGTCACGGAGAGTGTTTTAATGAGTAAAGATTGAATCTTTGAATGAAATTAACTCAATCAGGGTACCTATTATGTCACTTGAACTTTTTAATGTATAAGGATTGAATCTTTGAATGAAAATGAGAGTTTTGAGTTGAACTTATGCGAGTTCCCTTTGACGTCCCGAAGAGTGTTTTAATGAGTAAAGATTGAATTTTTGTATGAAAATACCACAATCGAGGTACCTATTAAGTCACTAGACCATTTTAATGTATACAGATTCAATATTTGAAAGAAAATAAGAGTTTGGAGTTCAACTTATTCGAATTCCGTTTGACGTCACGATGAGTGTTTCAATGAGCAAGGATTGAATCTTTGAATGAAATTACTTCAATCAAGGTAACTATTATGTCACTAGACCTTTTTAATGTATAAGTATTGTATCTCTGAAAGAAAATGAGAGTTTTGAGTTAAACTTATTCGAGTTGACAATAAAGTCGTGAGAGTGTTTTAACGACTAAATATTGAATCTTTGAATGAAAATACCTCAACCAAGATGCCAATTATGCTACTGGACCTTTTTAATGTATAAAGATTGAATCTTTGAAGGAAAATGAGAGTTTCGAGTTTAACTTGTTCAAGTTCCCTATGAATTCACGAAAAGTGTTTTAATGACTAAATATTGAATCTACGAATGAAAACACTTCAATCAAGGTACCTGTCATGTCACTGAACCTTTGTATGTTATAAAGATTGAATCTTTGAAAGAAAACAAGAGTTTTGAGCTAAACTTATTCGAGTTCCCTTTGACGTCCCGAATAATGTTTTAATGAGTAAAAATTGAATCTTTGAATTAAACTACCTCAATCAAGTTTCCTATTACGACACTAGACCATTTTAATGTATAAACACTAATCGTTGAAAGAAAATAGGAGTTTTGAGTTCAACTTATTTGAGTTCCCTTTGATGTCACGATGCGTGTTTCATTGAATGTAGAATGAATCTTTCAGAGAAATTACCTCAATCAATGTACGTATTGTATCACTAGAACTTTTTAATGTATAAAGAATGAATCTTTGAAAAAAAAAAAATGAGGGTTTTGATTTAACTTACTCGAGTTCCCAATGAAGGTACCTATTATGTCACTCGATCTTTTTAATGTTTAAAGATTGAATCTTTGAAAAAAAAAAGAAATGAGAGTTTTGAGCTAAACTTATTCGAGTTCCTTTTGACATCCCGAAGAGTGTTTTAAAGAGTAAAGATTGAATCCTTGAATGAAGGTACTTATTATGTCACTAAACCTTTTTAATGTATAAAGATCGAATCATTGAAAAAAATGAGGGTTTTGAGTTTAACTTATTTGAGTTCCCTATGAGGTCGCGAAGAGTGTTTTATCGAGTAAAGATTGAATCCTTGAACGAAAATAGCTCAATCAAGGTACCTATTATGTCACTAGACATTTCTAAGGTATAAAATAAGAGTTTTGAGTTAAACTTATTCGAGTTCCCTTTGACGTCACGAAGGGTGTTTTAAGGAGTTAAGATTGAATCTTTGAATGAAAATACCTCAATCAAGGTACCTATCATGTCATTAGACCATTTTAATGTATAAAGATTAAATCTTTGTAAGAAAACGAGAGTTTTGAGTTAAACTTATTCGAGTTTTGTTTGACGTCGCGAAGAGTGTTTTAAAGTGTAAAAACTAAATCTTTGAATGAAATTACCCCAATCAAGGTTCGTATTACCTCACGAGACCTTTTTAATTTCTAAAGATTGAATATCTGAAAGAAAATGAAAGTTTTGAGTTTAACTTATTCGAGTTCCCTATGAAGTCGCGAAGAGTGTTTAAATGATCAAAGATTGAATCCTTCTGAATGAAAGTACCTCAATCAGGGTACCTATTATGTCACCAGACCTTTTTAACGTACAAAGATTGAACCTTGGAAAGGAAATGAGAGTTTTGAGTTAAACTTATTCAAGTGCCCTTGGACGTCCCGAAGAATGTTTTAATGAGTAAAGATTGAATCTTTAAATGAAAACACCTCAATCAAGATACCTATGAAGTCACTAGACCATTTTAATGTACAAAGATCAAATCTTTGAAATAAAATGAGAGTTTTGAGTTAAACTAATTCGATTTCACTTTGACGTCACGGAGAGTGTTTTAATGAGTAAAGATTGAATCTTTGAATGAAATTAACTCAATCAGGGTACCTATTATGTCACTTGAACTTTTTAATGTATAAGGATTGAATCTTTGAAAGAAAATGAGAGTTTTGAGTTGAACTTATGCGAGTTCCCTTTGACGTCCCGAAGAGTGTTTTATTGAGTAAAGATTGAATTTTTGTATGAAAATACCACAATCGAGGTACCTATTAAGTCACTAGACCATTTTAATGTATACAGATTCAATATTTGAAAGAAAATAAGAGTTTGGAGTTCAACTTATTCGAATTCCGTTTGACGTCACGATGAGTGTTTCAATGAGCAAGGATTGAATCTTTGAATGAAATTACTTCAATCAAGGTAACTATTATGTCACTAAACCTTTTTAATGTATAAGTATTGTATCTCTAAAAGAAAATGAGAGTTTTGAGTTAAACTTATTCGAGTTGACAATAAAGTCGTGAAAGTGTTTTAATGACTAAATATTGAATCTTTGAATGAAAATACCTCAACCAAGATGCCAATTATGCTACTGGACCTTTTTAATGTATAAAGATTGAATCTTTGAAGGAAAATGAGAGTTTCGAGTTTAACTTGTTCAAGTTCCCTATGAATTCACGAAAAGTGTTTTAATGACTAAATATTGAATCTATGAATGAAAACACTTCAATCAAGGTACCTGTCATGTCACTGAACCTTTTTATGTTATAAAGATTGAATCTTTGAAAGAAAACGAGAGTTTTGAGCTAAACTTATTCGAGTTCCCTTTGACGTCCCGAATAATGTTTTAATGAGTAAAAATTGAATCTTTGAATTAAACTACCTCAATCAAGTTTCCTATTACGACACTAGACCATTTTAATGTATAAACACTAATCGTTGAAAGAAAATAGGAGTTTTGAGTTCAACTTATTTGAGTTCCCTTTGACGTCACGATGCGTGTTTCATTGAGTGTAGATTGAATCTTTCAGTGAAATTACCTCAATCAATGTACGTATTGTATTACTAGACCTTTTTAATGTATAAAGAATGAATCTTTGAAAAACAAAAAATGAGGGTTTTGATTTAACTTAATCGAGTTCCCAATGAAGGTACCTATTATGTCACTCGATCTTTTTAATGTTTAAAGATTGAATCTTTGAAAAAAAAAGAAATGAGAGTTTTGAGCTAAACTTATTCAAGTTCCTTTTGACATCCCGAAGAGTGTTTTAAAGAGTAAAGATTGAATCCTTGAATGAAGGTACTTATTATGTCACTAAACCTTTTTAATGTATAAAGATCGAATCATTGAAAAAAATGAGGGTTTTGAGTTTAATTTATTTGAGTTCCCTATGAGGTCGCGAAGAGTGTTTTATCGAGTAAAGATTGATTCCTTGAATGAAAATAGCTCAATCAAGGTACCTATTATGTCACTAGACATTTCTAAGGTATAAAATAAGAGTTTTGAGTTAAACTTATTCGAGTTCCCTTTGACGTCACGAAGGGTGTTTTAAGGAGTTAAGATTGAATCTTTGAATGAAAATACCTCAATCAATGTACCTATCATGTCACTAGACCATTTTAATGTATAAAGATTAAATCTTTGTAAGAAAACGAGAGTTTTGAGTTAAACTTATTCGAGTTTTGTTTGACGTCGCGAAGAGTGTTTTAAAGTGTAAAAACTAAATCTTTGAATGAAATTACCCCAATCAAGGTTCGTATTACCTCACTAGAGCTTTTTAATGTCTAAAGATTGAATATCTGAAAGAAAATGAAAGTTTTGAGTTTAACTTATTCGAGTTCCCTATGAAGTCGCGAAGAGTGTTTTAATGATCAAAGATTGAATCCTTCTGAATGAAAGTACCTCAATCAGGGTACCTATTATGTCACTAGACCTTTTTAACGTACAAAGATTGAACCTTGGAAAGGAAATGAGAGTTTTGAGTTAAACTTATTCGAGTGCCCTTGGACGTCCCAAAGAATGTTTTAATGAGTAAAGATTGAATCTTTAAATGAAAACACCTCAATCAAGGTACCTATGAAGTCACTAGACCATTTTAATGTACAAAGATCAAATCTTTGAAATAAAATGAGAGTTTTGAGTTAAACTAATACGATTTCACTTTGATGTCACGGAGAGTGTTTTAATGAGTAAAGATTGAATCTTTGAATGAAATTAACTCAATCAGGGTACCTATTATGTCACTTGAACTTTTTAATGTATAAGGATTGAATCTTTGAATGAAAATGAGAGTTTTGAGTTGAACTTATGCGAGTTCCCTTTGACGTCCCGAAGAGTGTTTTAATGAGTAAAGATTGAATTTTTGTATGAAAATACGACAATCGAGGTACCTATTAAGTCACTAGACCATTTTAATGTATACAGATTCAATATTTGAAAGAAAATAAGAGTTTGGAGTTCAACTTATTCGAATTCCGTTTGACGTCACGATGAGTGTTTCAATGAGCAAGGATTGAATCTTTGAATGAAATTACTTCAATCAAGGTAACTATTATGTCACTAGACCTTTTAATGTATAAGTATTGTATCTCTGAAAGAAAATGAGAGTTTTGAGTTAAACTTATTCGAGTTGACAATAAAGTCGTGAGAGTGTTTTAACGACTAAATATTGAATCTTTGAATGAAAATACCTCAACCAAGATGCCAATTATGCTACTGGACCTTTTTAATGTATAAAGATTGAATCTTTGAAGGAAAATGAGAATTTCGAGTTTAACTTGTTCAAGTTCCCTATGAATTCACGAAAAGAGTTTCAATGACTAAATATTGAATCTACGAATCAAAACACTTCAATCAAGGTACCTGTCATGTCACTGAACCTTTTTATGTTATAAAGATTGAATCTTTGACGAGAGTTTTGAGCTAAACTTATTCGAGTTCCCTTTGACGTCCCGAATAATGTTTTAATGAGTAAAAATTGAATCTTTGAATTAAACTACCTCAATCAAGTTTCCTATTACGACACTAGACCATTTTAATGTATAAACACTAATCGTTGAAAGAAAATAGGAGTTTTGAGTTCAACTTATTTGAGTTCCCTTTGACGTCACGATGCGTGTTTCATTGAGTGTAGATTGAATCTTTCAGTGAAATTACCTCAATCAATGTACGTATTCTATCACTAGACCTTTTTAATGTATAAAGAATGAATCTTTAAAAAAAAAAAAAATGAGGGTTTTGATTTAACTTACTCGAGTTCCCAATGAAGGTACCTATTTTGTCACTCGATCTTTTTAATGTTTAAAGATTGAATCTTTGAAAAAAAAGAAATGAGAGTTTTGAGCAAAACTTATTCGAGTTCCTTTTGACATCCCGAAGAGTGTTTTAAAGAGTAAAGATTGAATCTTTGAATGAAGGTACTTATTATGTCACTAAACCTTTTTAATGTATAAAGATCGAATCATTGAAAAAAATGAGGGTTTTGAGTTTAACTTATTTGAGTTCCCTATGAGGTCGCGAACAGTGTTTTATCGAGTAAAGATTGAATCCTTGAATGAAAATAGCTCAATCAAGGTACCTATTATGTCACTAGACATTTCTAAGGTATAAAATAAGAGTTTTGAGTTAAACTTATTCGAGTTCCCTTTGACGTCACGAAGGGTGTTTTAAGGAGTTAAGATTGAATCTTTGAATGAAAATACCTCAATCAAGGTACCTATCATGTCACTAGACCATTTTAATGTATAAAGATTAAATCTTTGTAAGAAAACGAGAGTTTTGAGTTAAACTTATTCGAGTTTTGTTTGACGTCGCGAAGAGTGTTTTAAAGTGTAAAAACTAAATCTTTGAATGAAATTACCCCAATCAAGGTTCGTATTACCTCAGTAGACCTTTTTAAT
>NW_026775763.1:22500-25000 GCF_030987335.1 Cornus florida | reverse complement strand
GTTGGCTAAAAAATGAAGTTTGGAGTTTGGGTTTGAAAATTTTATGGGAGCTTCCTAGAAGCCTAAGAAGTGCTTTGCTCGAGACGGATTTCGATTTGGAGGTCCCCCGAGTTAATTTTGCCCATTATGACTCCTCGCCCGCACGCTTAAGCACCCCCGCGTGCACGTGGGCATTGTGTGCTAAAAAATGAAGTTTGGAGTTTGGGTTTGAAAATTTTATGGGAGCTTCCTAGAAGCCTAAGAAATGCTTTGCTCGAGACGGATTTCGATTTGGAGGTCCCCCGAGTTAAGTTTGCCCTTTATGACTCCTCGCCCGCATGCTCGTGCACACCGGCGTGCACGTGGGCATCGTATGCTAAAAAATGAAGTTTGGAGTTTGGGTTTGAAAATTTTACGGGAACTTCCTAGAAGCCTAAGAAATGCTTTGCTCGAGACGGATTTCGATTTGGAGGTCCGCCGTGTTAATTTTGCCAATTACGGCTCCTCGCCCGCACGCTCGTGCACCCCGACGTGCACACCGGCGCGCACGTGGGCATCGTATGCTAAAAAATGAAGTTTGGAGTTTGGGTTTGAAAATTTTACGGGAACTTCCTAGAAGCCTAAGAAATGCTTTGCTCGAGACGGATTTCGATTTGGAGGTCCCCCGAGTTAATTTTGCCCATTACGACTCCTCGCCCGCACGCTCGTGCACCCCGGCGTGCACGTGGGCATAGTATGCTAAAAAATGAAGTTTGGAGTTTGGGTTCGGAAATTTTATGGGAGCTTCCTAGAAGCCTAAGAACTGCTTTGCTCGAGACGGATTTTGATTTGGAGATCCCCCGAGTTAGTTTTGCCCATTATGACTCCTCCCCCGCACGCTCAAGCACCCCCGCGTGCACGGGGGCATCGTATGCTAAAAAATGAAGTTTGGAGTTTGGGTTTGGAAATTTTATGGGAGCTTCCTAGAAGCCTAAGAAGTGCTTTGCTCGAGACGGATTTCGATTTGGAGGTCCCCCGAGTTAATTTTGCCCATTATGACTCCTCGCCCGCACGCTTAAGCACCCCCGCGTGCACGTGGGCATTGTGTGCTAAAAAATGAAGTTTGGAGTTTGGGTTTGAAAATTTTACGGGAACTTCCTAGAAGCCTAAGAAATGCTTTGCTCGAGACGGATTTCGATTTGGAGGTCCCCCGAGTTAATTTTGCCCATTACGACTCCTCGCCCGCACGCTCGTGCACCCCGGCGTGCACGTGGGCATCGTATGCTAAAAAATGAAGTTTGGAGTTTGGGTTTGAAAATTTTATGGGAGCTTCCTAGAAGCTTAAGAAGTGTTTTGCTCGAGACGGATTTCGATTTGGAGGTCCCCCGAGTCAATGTTGCCCATTATGGCTCCTCTCCCGCATGCTCAAGCACCCCTGCGTGCACGTGGGCATTGTATGCTAAAAAATAAAGTTTGGAGTTTGGGTTTGGAAGTTTTATGGGAGCTTCCTTGAAGCTTAAGAAGTGTTTTGCTCGAGACGGATTTCGATTTGGAGGTCCCCCGAGTCAATGTTGCCCATTATGGCTCCTCGCCCGCACGCTCAAGCACCCCGGCGTGCACGTGGGCATTGTATGCTAAAAAATAAAGTTTGGAGTTTGGGTTTGGAAGTTTTATGGGAGCTTCCTAGAAGCTTAAGAAGTGTTTTGCTCGAGACGGATTTCGATTTGGAGGTCCCCCGAGTCAATGTTGCCCATTATGGCTCCTCTCCCGCATGCTCAAGCACCCCTGCGTGCACACCGGCGTGCACGTGGGCATTGTAGGCTAAAAAATGAAGTTTGGAGTTTGGGTTTGGAAATTTTATGGGAGCTTCCTTGAAGCCTAAGAAGTGTTTTGCTCGAAACGGAATTCGATTTGGAGGTCCCCCGAGTCAATTTTGCCCATTACGACTCCTCGCTCGCATGCAATATCTACTCCTGTCAGAGCTGTGGTTTTACTTAAGACTACTATAGGGGGGGGGGAGTTCTCAGCACCAAGAGCTGCAAGTAAGGCCATTGCTTGCTTTGCAGTCTCGATTGCTCTACTAGTGAATAGTAGATGTCTTGGTTAGCTTGGAACGAAAAAAAAAATTTTTTGGGGAAAAAAAAAAAAAAAAGTTTTTGTGAAAAAAAATTTTTCGAAAAAAAAAAAAAAAAAAAAAATTTTTTTGGATGCCTCGGTCTTCTATTTGTTTTGCTTGGGTAGATTAGGAAAAAAAAAAAAAAAAATTTTTTTGTTGGATGCCTCGGTCTTCATATTCTTTCTCGGCTATTTCGAAAAAAAAAAAAAAAAATTCCGGGAAAGAGAAAAAAAAAATTATTTTTTGTTGGTTGCCTCGGTCTTCATGTTCTTTCTCTGGTATATGGGAAAGAAAAAAAAAAAAAAAAAATTTTGGATGCCTCGGTCTTCTTGTTCTCGGTTGGATTTATCGAAAAAAAAAAAAAAAAAAAAAAAAAAAAAAAAAAAATTTTGATGCCTCGGTCTTCTTGTTCTTGCTTTGGTATAT
>NW_026775763.1:0-2500 GCF_030987335.1 Cornus florida | reverse complement strand
GTTGCCCATTATGGCTCCTCTCCCGCATGCTCAAGCACCCCTGCGTGCACGTGGGCATTGTATGCTAAAAAATAAAGTTTGGAGTTTGGGTTTGGAAGTTTTATGGGAGCTTCCTTGAAGCTTAAGAAGTGTTTTGCTCGAGACGGATTTCGATTTGGAGGTCCCCCGAGTCAATGTTGCCCATTATGGCTCCTCGCCCGCACGCTCAAGCACCCCGGCGTGCACGTTGGGCATTGTATGCTAAAAAATAAAGTTTGGAGTTTGGGTTTGGAAGTTTTATGGGAGCTTCCTAGAAGCTTAAGAAGTGTTTTGCTCGAGACGGATTTCGATTTGGAGGTCCCCCGAGTCAATGTTGCCCATTATGGCTCCTCTCCCGCATGCTCAAGCACCCCTGCGTGCACACCGGCGTGCACGTGGGCATTGTAGGCTAAAAAATGAAGTTTGGAGTTTGGGTTTGGAAATTTTATGGGAGCTTCCTTGAAGCCTAAGAAGTGTTTTGCTCGAAACGGAATTCGATTTGGAGGTCCCCCGAGTCAATTTTGCCCATTACGACTCCTCGCTCGCATGCAATATCTACTCCTGTCAGAGCTGTGGTTTTACTTAAGACTACTATAGGGGGGGGGGAGTTCTCAGCACCAAGAGCTGCAAGTAAGGCCATTGCTTGCTTTGCAGTCTCGATTGCTCTACTAGTGAATAGTAGATGTCTTGTTAGCTTGGAACGAAAAAAAAAATTTTTTGGGGAAAAAAAAAAAAAAAGTTTTTGTGAAAAAAAATTTTTCGAAAAAAAAAAAAAAAAAAAAAAATTTTTTGGATGCCTCGGTCTTCTATTTGTTTTGCTTGGGTAGATTAGGAAAAAAAAAAAAAAAAATTTTTTTGTTGGATGCCTCGGTCTTCATATTCTTTCTCGGCTATTTCGAAAAAAAAAAAAAAAAATTCCGGGAAAGAGAAAAAAAAAATTATTTTTTGTTGGTTGCCTCGGTCTTCATGTTCTTTCTCTGGTATATGGGAAAGAAAAAAAAAAAAAAAAAATTTTGGATGCCTCGGTCTTCTTGTTCTCGGTTGGATTTATCGAAAAAAAAAAAAAAAAAAAAAAAAAAAAAAAAAAATTTTGATGCCTCGGTCTTCTTGTTCTTGCTTTGGTATATCGGAGAAAAAAAAAAAAAATTTTTTTGGATGCCTCGGTCTTCTTGTTCATTCTTCGGTATATCAAAAAAAAAAAAAAAAAAAAAAAAAAAAAAAAAAAAATTTGAGACTTCGGTCTTCTTGTTCTTGCTTTGGTATATCGGAGAAAAAAAAAAAAAAAATTTTGGATGCCTCGGTCTTCTTGTTCATTCTTCGGTATATCAAAAAAAAAAAATTTTTTTGAAGCCTCGGTCTTCTTGTTCTTGCTTTGGTATATCGGAGGAAAATAAAAAAAAAATTTGGTTGCCTCGGTCTTCTTGTTCATTCTTCGGTATATATATATAAAAAAAAAAAAAAAAAAAAAAAAAAAAAAAAAAAAAATTTTGGAAGCCTTGGTCTTCTTGTTCTTGCTTTGGTATATCGGAGAAAAAAAATATATATATTTTGGATGCCTCGGTCTTCTTGTTCATTCTTCGGTATATCAAAAAAGAAAAAAAAAAATTTTGGATGCCTCGGTCTTCTTATTCATGCTTCGGTATATCGGAGAAAAAAAAAAAAAAAAAAAATTTTGGATGCCTCGGTCTTCTTCTTCATGCTTCGGTATATCGGAGAAAAAAAAAAAAAAAAAATTTTTGGATGCCTCGGTCTTCTTGTTCTTGCTTGGTGGGCTTTCACTCGATATTTTGTTTTATTTATACCGCGCCAAGCCTTGCTGTCTAGGCCTTTCACTTGAGTGACCGCATGTCATGGACCTGCGAATCATTGGGTGTTGTCCTTGGCAGCTTTAGTTCCTGGCGTGTGGGTGGTGTTTGGTTTGCTTGTGCTGGTTTTTTCCCTGCTTGTGCGGTGAAGTCAGCCGGAGCATTCCTCTTCAGTTGCGCTACAAAGGGCATGTTATTTCCCTTGGTCGGCACTATAGGTTCCCGTGTTGCGTACCTACTGACGGAAATCGATACTCTCACTACTCGATTCTCGCTTTGTGCCATCAAATGGCATGGGGTGACCCTCATAGTGTCACCTGTGATCCATGTGACGTGGTTGTCGCGGAGCATGGCTCATGGGCGTGCACTTGTTCTCTCGGGTGCGGAACACATTGCGGGCATGGGGGCTCGTCCCTCTATCTGCCCACGTAGAAGCGTTTTGTACGACAGTCATGCCCGCCTTGACCTTACGGCTCATGCGGTGCTGGCGTCGCGAAGGAATGCTACCTGGTTGATCCTGCCAGTAGTCATATGCTTGTCTCAAAGATTAAGCCATGCATGTGTAAGTATGAACTAATTCAGACTGTGAAACTGCGAATGGCTCATTAAATCAGTTATAGTTTGTTTGATGGTACCTGCTACTCGGATAACCGTAGTAATTCTAGAGCTAATACGTG
>NW_026775762.1:0-32000 GCF_030987335.1 Cornus florida | reverse complement strand
AAACACTCTTCGCGACTTCATAGGTAACTCGAATAAGTTAAACTCAATACTCTCATTTTTTTCAAAGATTCCATCTTTATACATTAAAAAGGTCTACTGACATAATAGGTACATTGATTGAGATAATTTTGTTCAAAGATTCAATCTTTACTCATTAAAACACGCTTCGTGACGTCAAAGGGAACTCAAATAACTTTAACTCAAAACTCGTAGTTCTTTACAAATATTCAATCTTTATACATTAAAAAGGTCTAGTGACATAATAGGTACCTTGATTGAGGTAATTTCATTCAAAGATTCAATATTTACTCTTTAAAACACTCTTCGAGACGTCATAGGGAACTCGAATATGTTTAACTCAAAACTCTCATTTTCTTTCAAAGCTTGAACCTTTATACATTAAAAAGGTCTAGTGACATAATAAGTACCTCTATTGAGGTAATTTCATACAAAGATTCAATCCTTACGCGTTAAAACACTATTCGGGACGTCATAGGGAACTCGGATAGGTTTAACTCATAACGCTCACTTCTTTTTAAAGATTCAATCTTTATATATAAAAGGTCGAGGGACAAAATAAGTCCCTTGATTCAAGTAATTTCAATCCAAGATTCAATCTTTACTCGTTGAAATACTCTTCGGGATGTCATAGGGAACTCGAATAAGTTTAACTCAAAACTGTCATTTTCTTTCCAAGATTCAGTCTTTATACATTAAAAAGGTCTTGTAACATAATAGGTACCTTTACTAAGGTATTTTCATTCAAAGATTCATTATTTAGTCATTAAAACACTGTTCACGACTTCATAGGTAAATCGAATAAGTTGAACTCAGAACTATCATTTTATTCCAAAGATTCAATCTTTAGACATTAAAAAGGTCTAGTAACATAATAGGTACCTTTATTGAGGTGTTTTCATTCAAAGATTCAATCTTTATTCATTAAAACACTCTTCGCGACTTCATAGGTAAATTGAATAAGTTAAACTCAAAACTCTCACTTTCTTTCCAAGATTCAATCTTTGTACATTAAAAAGGTCTAGTGACAAAACAGCTACCTTGATTGAGGTAATTACATTCAAAGATTCAATATTTACTCATTAAAACACTCTTTGGGACGTTACAGGGAACGTGAATAAGTTTAACTCAAAACTCTCCATTTCTTTCAAAGATACAGTCTTTATACATTAAAAAGGTCTACTAACAAAATAAGTACCTTTATTGAGCTATTTTCATTTAAAGATTCAATCTTTAGTCATTAAAACACTCTTCGCAACTTCATAGGTAACTCGAATAAGTTGAACTCAAAACTCTCATGTTCCTTCAAAGATTCAATCTTTATACATTAAAAAGGTTTAGTGACAGAATAGGTACCTTGATTGAGGTAATTTCATTCAAAGATTCAATCTTTACTCATTAAAACACTCTTCGTGACGTCAAAGGGAACTTAAATAACTTTAACTCGAAACACTCATTTCTTTTCAAAACGTCAATCTTTATAAATTAAAAAGGTTTAGTGATGTAATAGCTACCTTGATTGAGGTAATTTCATTCACTGATTCAATCTTTACTCATTAAGACACTCTTCAGGACGTTACAGGGAACTCGAATAAGTTTAACTCAAAAATCTCATTTTCTTTCAAAGATTCAATCTTTATACATTGGAAAGGTCTAGTAACAGAATTGGTACCTTTATTGTGGTATTTTTCATTCAAAGATTCCATCTTCATTCATTAAAACACTCTTCGCGATTTCATAGGTAACTCGAATAAGTTAAACTCAAAACACTCATTTTCTTTCAAAGATTCAATCTTCATACATTACAAAGGCCTAGTGGTAGAATAGGTACCTTGATTGAGGTAATTTCATTCAAAGATTCAATCTTTACTCATTAAAACACTCTTCGTGACGTCAAAGGGAACTCGAATAACTTTAACTCAAAACTCTCATTTCTTTTCAAAGATTCAATCTTTATACAATAAAAATTTCTAGTGACTTAATAGGTACCTCGATTGAGGTAATTTCATTCAAAGATTCAATCTTTATTCATTAAAACACTCTTCGGGATGTCAAAAGGAACTCGAATAAGTTTAACTCAAAACTCTAATTTTCTTTCAAAGATTCAATCTTTATACATCAAAAAGATCTAGTAACATAATAGGTTCCTGTATTGAGGAATTTTCATTTGAAGATTCAATCTTTGGTCATTAAAACACTCTTCGCGACTTCATAGGTAACTCGAATAAGTTAAACTCAATACTCTCATTTTTTTCAAAGATTCCATCTTTATACATTAAAAAGGTCTACTGACATAATAGGTACATTGATTGAGATAATTTCGTTCAAAGATTCAATCTTTACTCATTAAAACACGCTTCGTGACGTCAAAGGGAACTCAAATAACTTTAACTCAAAACTCGTAGTTCTTTACAAATATTCAATCTTTATACATTAAAAAGGTCTAGTGACATAATAGGTACCTTGATTGAGGTAATTTCATTCAAAGATTCAATATTTACTCTTTCAAACACTCTTCGAGACGTCGCAGGGAACTCGAATATGTTTAACTCAAAACTCTCATTTTCTTTCAAAGCTTGAACCTTTATACATTAAAAAGGTCTAGTGACATAATAAGTACCTCTATTGAGGTAATTACATACAAAGATTCAATCCTTACGCGTTAAAACACTATTCGGGACGTCATAGGGAACTCGGATAGGTTTAACTCATAACGCTCACTTCTTTTTAAAGATTCAATCTTTATATATAAAAGGTCCATGGGCAAAATAAGTCCCTTGATTCAAGTAATTTCAATCAAAGATTCAATCTTTACACGTTGAAATACTCTTCGGGATGTCATAGGGAACTCGAATAAGTTTAACTCAAAACAGTCATTTTCTTTCCAAGATTCAATCTTTATACATTAAAAAGGTCTTGTAACATAATAGGTACCTTTATTAAGTTATTTTCATTCAAAGATTCATTATTTAGTCATTAAAACACTGTTCACGACTTCATAGGTAAATCGAATAAGTTGAACTCAGAACTATCATTTTATTCCAAAGATTCAATCTTTAGACATTAAAAAGGTCTAGTAACACAATAAGTACCTTTATTGAGGTGTTTTCATTCAAAGATTCAATCTTTATTCATTAAAACACTCTTCGCGACTTCATAGGTAACTCGAATAAGTTAAACTCAAAACTCTCACTTTCTTTCCAAGATTCAATCTTTGTACATTAAAAAGGTCTAGTGACATAACAGCTACCTTGATTGAGGTAATTACATTCAAAGATTCAATATTTACTCATTAAAACACTCTTTGTGACGTTACAGGGAACGTGAATAAGTTTCACTCAAAACTCTCCATTTCTTTCAAAGATACAGTCTTTATACATTAAAAAGGTCTACTAACAAAATAAGTACCTTTATTGAGCTATTTTTATTTAAAGATTCAACCTTTAGTCATTAAAACACTCTTCGCAACTTCATAGGTAACTCGAATAAGTTGAACTCAAAACTCTCATGTTCTTTCAAAGATTCAATCTTTATACATTAAAAAGGTTTAGTGACAGAATAGGTACCTTGATTGAGGTAATTTCATTCAAAGATTCAATCTTTACTCATTAAAACACTCTTCGTGACGTCAAAGGGAACTTGAATAACTTTAACTCGAAACACTAATTTCTTTTCAAAACGTCAATCTTTATAAATTAAAAAGGTCTAGTGATGTAATAGCTACCTTGATTGAGGTAATTTCATTCACTGATTCAATCTTTACTCATTAAGACACTCTTCGGGACGTTACAGGGAACTCGAATAAGTTTAACTCAAAAATCTCATTTTCTTTCAAAGATTCAATCTTTATACATTGGAAAGGTCTAGTAACAGAATTGGTACCTTTATTGTGGTATTTTTCATTCAAAGATTCCATCTTCATTCATTAAAACACTCTTCGCGATTTCATAGGTAACTCGAATAAGTTAAACTCAAAACACTCATTTTCTTTCAAAGATTCAATCTTCATACATTACAAAGGCCTAGTGGTAGAATAGGTACCTTGATTGAGGTAATTTCATTCAAAGATTCAATCTTTACTCATTAAAACACTCTTCGTGACGTCAAAGGGAACTCGAATAACTTTAACTCAAAACTCTCATTTCTTTTCAAAGATTCAATCTTTATACAATAAAAATTTCTAGTGACTTAATAGGTACCTCGATTGAGGTAATTTCATTCAAAGATTCAATCTTTATTCATTAAAACACTCTTCGGGATGTCAAAAGGAACTCGAATAAGTTTAACTCAAAACTCTAATTTTCTTTCAAAGATTCAATCTTTATACATCAAAAAGATCTAGTAACATAATAGGTTCCTGTATTGAGGAATTTTCATTCGAAGATTCAATCTTTGGTCATTAAAACACTCTTCGCGACTTCATAGGTAACTCGAATAAGTTAAACTCAATACTCTCATTTTTTTCAAAGATTCCGTCTTTATACATTAAAAAGGTCCACTGACATAATAGGTACATTGATTGAGATAATTTCGTTCAAAGATTCAATCTTTACTCATTAAAACACGCTTCGTGACGTCAAAGGGAACTCAAATAACTTTAACTCAAAACTCGTAGTTCTTTACAAATATTCAATCTTTATACATTAAAAAGGTCTAGTGACATAATAGGTACCTTGATTGAGGTAATTTCATTCAAAGATTCAATATTTACTCTTTCAAACACTCTTCGAGACGTCGCAGGGAACTCGAATATGTTTAACTCAAAACTCTCATTTTCTTTCAAAGCTTGAACCTTTATACATTAAAAAGGTCTAGTGACATAATAAGTACCTCTATTGAGGTAATTTCATACAAAGATTCAATCCTTACGCGTTAAAACACTATTCGGGACGTCATAGGGAACTCGGATAGGTTTAACTCATAACGCTCACTTCTTTTTAAAGATTCAATCTTTATATATAAAAGGTCCATGGGCAAAATAAGTCCCTTGATTCAAGTAATTTCAATCAAAGATTCAATCTTTACTCGTTGAAATACTCTTCGGGATGTCATAGGGAACTCGAATAAGTTTAACTCAAAACAGTCATTTTCTTTCCAAGATTCAATCTTTATACATTAAAAAGGTCTTGTAACATAATAGGTACCTTTACTAAGTTATTTTCATTCAAAGATTCATTTTTTTGTCATTAAAACACTGTTCACGACTTCATAGGTAAATCGAATAAGTTGAACTCAGAACTATCATTTTATTCCAAAGATTCAATCTTTAGACATTAAAAAGGTCTAGTAACACAATAGGTACCTTTATTGAGGTGTTTTCATTCAAAGATTCAATCTTTATTCATTAAAACACTCTTCGCGACTTCATAGGTAACTCGAATAAGTTAAACTCAAAACTCTCACTTTCTTTCCAAGATTCAATCTTTGTACATTAAAAAGGTCTAGTGACATAACAGCTACCTTGATTGAGGTAATTACATTCAAAGATTCAATATTTACACATTAAAACACTCTTTGGGACGTTACAGGGAACGTGAATAAGTTTAACTCAAAACTCTCCATTTCTTTCAAAGATACAGTCTTTATACATTAAAAAGGTCTACTAACAAAATAAGTACCTTTATTGAGGTATTTTCATTCAAAGATTCAATCTTTAGTCATTAAAACACTCTTCGCAACTTCATAGGTAACTCGAATAAGTTGAACTCAAAACTCTCATGTTCTTTCAAAGATTCAATCTTTATACAATAAAAAGGTTTAGTGACAGAATAGGTACCTTGATTGAGGTAATTTCATTCAAAGATTCAATCTTTACTCATTAAAACACTCTTCGTGACGTCAAAGGGAACTTGAATAACTTTAACTCGAAACACTCATTTCTTTTCAAAACGTCAATCTTTATAAATTAAAAAGGTCTAGTGATGTAATAGCTACCTTGATTGAGGTAATTTCATTCAATGATTCAATCTTTACTCATTAAGACACTCTTCGGGACGTTACAGGGAACTCGAATAAGTTTAACTCAAAAATCTCATTTTCTTTCAAAGATTCAATCTTTATACATTGGAAAGGTCTAGTAACAGAATTGGTACCTTTATTGTGGTATTTTTCATTCAAAGATTCCATTTTCATTCATTAAAACACTCTTCGCGATTTCATAGGTAACTCGAATAAGTTAAACTCAAAACACTCATTTTCTTTCAAAGATTCAATCTTCATACATTACAAAGGCCTAGTGGTAGAATAGGTACCTTGATTGAGGTAATTTCATTCAAAGATTCAATCTTTACTCATTAAAACACTCTTCGTGACGTCAAAGGGAACTCGAATAACTTTAACTCAAAACTCTCATTTCTTTTCAAAGATTCAATCTTTATACAATAAAAATTTCTAGTGACTTAATAGGTACCTCGATTGAGGTAATTTCATTCAAAGATTCAATCTTTATTCATTAAAACACTCTTCGGGATGTCAAAAGGAACTCGAATAAGTTTAACTCAAAACTCTAATTTTCTTTCAAAGATTCAATCTTTATACATCAAAAAGATCTAGTAACATAATAGGTTCCTGTATTGAGGAATTTTCATTCGAAGATTCAATCTTTGGTCATTAAAACACTCTTCGCGACTTCATAGGTAACTCGAATAAGTTAAACTCAATACTCTCATTTTTTTCAAAGATTCCATCTTTATACATTAAAAAGGTCTACTGACATAATAGGTACATTGATTGAGATAATTTCGTTCAAAGATTCAATCTTTACTCATTAAAACACGCTTCGTGACGTCAAAGGGAACTCAAATAACTATAACTTAAAACTCGTAGTTCTTTACAAATATTCAATCTTTATACATTAAAAAGGTCTAGTGACATAATAGGTACCTTGATTGAGGTAATTTCATTCAAAGATTCAATATTTACTCTTTCAAACACTCTTCGAGACGTCGCAGGGAACTCGAATATGTTTAACTCAAAACTCTCATTTTCTTTCAAAGCTTGAACCATTATACATTAAAAAGGTCTAGTGACATAATAAGTACCTCTATTGAGGTAATTTCATACAAAGATTCAATCCTTACGCGTTAAAACACTATTCGGGACGTCATAGGGAACTCGGATAGGTTTAACTCATAACGCTCACTTCTTTTTAAAGATTCAATCTTTATATATAAAAGGTCCAGGGACAAAATAAGTCCCTTGATTCAAGTAATTTCAATCCAAGATTCAATCTTTTCTCGTTGAAATACTCTTCGGGATGTCATAGGGAACTCGAATAAGTTTAACTCAAAACAGTCATTTTCTTTCCAAGATTCAATCTTTATACATTAAAAAGGTCTTGTAACATAATAGGTACCTTTACTAAGGTATTTTCATTCAAAGATTCATTATTTAGTCATTAAAACACTGTTCACGACTTCATAGGTAAATCGAATAAGTTGAACTCAGAACTATCATTTTATTCCAAAGATTCAATCTTTAGACATTAAAAAGGTCTAGAAATATAATAGGTACCTTTATTGAGGTGTTTTCATTCAAAGATTCAATCTTTATTCATTAAAACACTCTTCGCGACTTCATAGGTAACTCGAATAAGTTAAACTCAAAACTCTCACTTTCTTTCCAAGATTCAATCTTTGTACATTAAAAAGGTCTAGTGACATAACAGCTACCTTGATTGAGGTAATTACATTCAAAGATTCAATATTTACTCATTAAAACACTCTTTGGGACGTTACAGGGAACGTGAATAAGTTTAACTCAAAACTCTCAATTTCTTCCAAAGATACAGTCTTTATACATTAAAAAGGTCTAGTAACAAAATAAGTACCTTTATTGAGGTATTTTCATTCAAAGACTCAATCTTTAGTCATTAAAACACTCTTCGCAACTTCATAGGTAACTCGAATAAGTTGAACTCAAAACTCTCATGTTCTTTCAAAGATTCAATCTTTATACATTAAAAAGGTTTAGTGACAGAATAGGTACCTTGATTGAGGTAATTTCATTCAAAGATTCAATCTTTACTCATTAAAACACTCTTCGTGACGTCAAAGGGAACTTGAATAACTTTAACTCGAAACACTCATTTCTTTTCAAAACGTCAATCTTTATAAATTAAAAAGGTCTAGTGATGTAATAGCTACCTTGATTGAGGTAATTTCATTCAATGATTCAATCTTTACTCATTAAGACACTCTTCGGGACGTTACAGGGAACTCGAATAAGTTTAACTCAAAAATCTCATTTTCTTTCAAAGATTCAATCTTTATACATTGGAAAGGTCTAGTAACAGAATTGGTACCTTTATTGTGATATTTTTCATTAAAAGATTCCATCTTCATTCATTAAATCACTCTTCGCGATTTCATAGGTAACTCGAATAAGTTAAACACAAAACACTCATTTTCTTTCAAAGATTCAATCTTCATACATTACAAAGGCCTAGTGGTAGAATAGGTACCTTGATTGAGGTAATTTCATTCAAAGATTCAATCTTTACTCATTAAACACTCTTCGTGACGTCAAAGGGAACTCGAATAACTTTAACTCAAAACTCTCATTTCTTTTCAAAGATTCAATCTTTATACAATAAAAATTTCTAGTGACTTAATAGGTACCTCGATTGAGGTAATTTCATTCAAAGATTCAATCTTTATTCATTAAAACACTCTTCGGGATGTCAAAAGGAACTCGAATAAGTTTAACTCAAAACTCTAATTTTCTTTCAAAGATTCAATCTTTATACATCAAAAAGATCTAGTAACATAATAGGTTCTGTATTGAGGAATTTTCATTCGAAGATTCAATCTTTGGTCATTAAAACACTCTTCGCGACTTCATAGGTAACTCGAATAAGTTAAACTCAATACTCTCATTTTTTTCAAAGATTCCATCTTTATACATTAAAAAGGTCTACTGACATAATAGGTACATTGATTGAGATAATTTCGTTCAAAGATTCAATCTTTACTCATTAAAACACGCTTCGTGACGTCAAAGGGAACTCAAATAACTTTAACTCAAAACTCGTAGTTCTTTACAAATATTCAATCTTTATACATTAAAAAGGTCTAGTGACATAATAGGTACCTTGATTGAGGTAATTTCATTCAAAGATTCAATATTTACTCTTTAAAACACTCTTCGAGACGTCGCAGGGAACTCGAATATGTTAAACTCAAAAATTTCATTTTCTTTCAAAGCCTGAACCTTTATACATTAAAAAGGTCTAGTGACAAAATAAGTACCTCTATTGAGGTAATTTCATACAAAGATTCAATCCTTACGCGTTAAAACACTATTCGGGACGTCATAGGGAACTCGGATAGGTTTAACTCATAACGCTCACTTCTTTTTAAAGATTCAATCTTTATATATAAAAGGTCCAGGGACAAAATAAGTCCCTTGATTCAAGTAATTTCAATCAAAGATTCAATCTTTACTCGTTGAAATACTCTTCGGGATGTCATAGGGAACTCGAATAAGTTTAACTCAAAACAGTCATTTTCTTTCCGAGATTCAATCTTTATACATTAAAAAGGTCTTGTAACATAATAGGTACCTTTACTAAGGTATTTTCATTCAAAGATTCATTATTTAGTCATTAAAACACTATTCACGACTTCATAGGTAAATCGAATAAGTTGAACTCAGAACTATCATTTTATTCCAAAGATTCAATCTTTAGACATTAAAAAGGTCTAGTAACATAATAGGTACCTTTATTGAGGTGTTTTCATTCAAAGATTCAATCTTTATTCATTGAAACACTCTTCGCGACTTCATAGGTAACTCGAATAAGTTAAACTCAAAACTCTCACTTTCTTTCCAAGATTCAATCTTTGTACATTAAAAAGGTCTAGTGACATAACAGCTACCTTGATTGAGGTAATTACATTCATAGATTCAATATTTACTCATTAAAACACTCTTTGGGACGTTACAGGGAACGTGAATAAGTTTAACTCAAAACTCTCCATTTCTTTCAAAGATACAATCTTTATACATTAAAAAGGTCTACTAACAAAATAAGTACCTTTATTGAGGTATTTTCATTCAAAGATTCAATCTTTAGTCATTAAAACACTCTTCGCAACTTCATAGGTAACTCGAATAAGTTGAACTCAAAACTCTCATGTTCTTTCAAAGATTCAATCTTTATACATTAAAAAGGTTTAGTGACAGAATAGGTACCTTGATTGAGGTAATTTCATTCAAAGATTCAATCTTTACTCATTAAAACACTCTTCGTGACGTCAAAGGGAACTTGAATAACTTTAACTCGAAACACTCATTTCTTTTCAAAACATCAATCTTTATAAATTAAAAAGGTCTAGTGATGTAATAGCTACCTTGATTGAAGTAATTTCATTCAATGATTCAATCTTTACTCATTAAGACACTCTTCGGGACATTACAGGGAACTCGAATAAGTTTAACTCAAAAATCTCATTTTCTTTCAAAGATTCAATCTTTATACATTGGAAAGGTCTAGTAACAGAATTGGTACCTTTATTGTGGTATTTTTCATTCAAAGATTCCATCTTCATTCATTAAAACACTCTTTGCGATTTCATAGGTAACTCGAATAAGTTAAACTCAAAACACTCATTTTCTTTCAAAGATTCAATCTTCATACATTACAAAGGCCTAGTGGTAGAATAGGTACCTTGATTGAGGTAATTTCATTCAAAGATTCAATCTTTACTCATTCAAACACTCTTCGTGACGTCAAAGGGAACTCGAATAACTTTAACTCCAAACTCTCATTTCTTTTCAAAGATTCAATCTTTATACAATAAAAATTTCTAGTGACTTAATAGGTACCTCGATTGAGGTAATTTCATTCAAAGATTCAATCTTTATTCATTAAAACACTCTTCGGGATGTCAAAAGGAACTCGAATAAGTTTAACTCAAAACTCTAATTTTCTTTCAAAGATTCAATCTTTATACATCAAAAAGATCTAGTAACATAATAGGTTCCTGTATTGAGGAATTTTCATTCGAAGATTCAATCTTTGGTCATTAAAACACTCTTCGCGACTTCATAGGTAACTCGAATAAGTTAAACTCAATACTCTCATTTTTTTCAAAGATTCCATCTTTATACATTAAAAAGGTCTACTGACATAATAGGTACATTGATTGAGATAATTTCGTTCAAAGATTCAATCTTTACTCATTAAAACACGCTTCGTGACGTCAAAGGGAACTCAAATAACTTTAACTCAAAACTCGTAGTTCTTTACAAATATTCAATCTTTATACATTAAAAAGGTCTAGTGACATAATAGGTACCTTGATTGAGGTAATTTCATTCAAAGATTCAATATTTACTCTTTCAAACACTCTTCGAGACGTCGCAGGGAACTCGAATATATTTAACTCAAAACTCTCATTTTCTTTCAAAGCTTGAACCTTTATACATTAAAAAGGTCTAGTGACATAATAAGTACCTCTATTGAGGTAATTTCATACAAAGATTCAATCCTTACGCGTTAAAACACTATTCGGGACGTCATAGGGAACTCGGATAGGTTTAACTCATAACGCTCACTTCTTTTTAAAGATTCAATCTTTATATATAAAAGGTCCAGGGACAAAATAAGTCCCTTGATTCAAGTAATTTCAATCAAAGATTCAATCTTTACTCGTTGAAATACTCTTCGGGATGTCATAGGGAACTCGAATAAGTTTAACTCAAAACAGTCATTTTCTTTCCAAATTCAATATTTATACATTAAAAAGGTCTTGTAACATAATAGGTACCTTTACTAAGGTATTTTCATCAAAGATTCATTATTTAGACATTAAAACACTGTTCTCGACTTCATAGGTAAATCGAATAAGTTGAACTCAGAACTATCATTTTATTCCAAAGATTCAATCTTTAGACATTAAAAAGGTCTAGTAACATAATAGGTACCTTTATTGAGGTGTTTTCATTCAAAGATTCAAACTTTATTCATTAAAACACTCTTCGCGACTTCGTAGGTAACTCGAATAAGTTAAACTCAAAACTCTCACTTTCTTTCCAAGATTCAATCTTTGTACATTAAAAAGGTCTAGTGACATAACAGCTACCTTGATTGAGGTAATTACATTCAAAGATTCAATATTTACTCATTAAAACACTCTTTGGGACGTTACAGGGAACGTGAATAAGTTTCACTCAAAACTCTCCATTTCTTTCAAAGATACAGTCTTTATACATTAAAAAGGTCTACTAACAAAATAAGTACCTTTATTGAGCTATTTTTATTTAAAGATTCAACCTTTAGTCATTAAAACACTCTTCGCAACTTCATAGGTAACTCGAATAAGTTGAACTCAAAACTCTCATGTTCTTTCAAAGATTCAATCTTTATACATTAAAAAGGTTTAGTGACAGAATAGGTACCTTGATTGAGGTAATTTCATTCAAAGATTCAATCTTTACTCATTAAAACACTCTTCGTGACGTCAAAGGGAACTTGAATAACTTTAACTCGAAACACTAATTTCTTTTCAAAACGTCAATCTTTATAAATTAAAAAGGTCTAGTGATGTAATAGCTACCTTGATTGAGGTAATTTCATTCACTGATTCAATCTTTACTCATTAAGACACTCTTCGGGACGTTACAGGGAACTCGAATAAGTTTAACTCAAAAATCTCATTTTCTTTCAAAGATTCAATCTTTATACAATGGAAAGGTCTAGTAACAGAATTGGTACCTTTATTGTGGTATTTTTCATTCAAAGATTCCATCTTCATTCATTAAAACACTCTTCGCGATTTCATAGGTAACTCGAATAAGTTAAACTCAAAACACTCATTTTCTTTCAAAGATTCAATCTTCATACATTACAAAGGCCTAGTGGTAGAATAGGTACCTTGATTGAGGTAATTTCATTCAAAGATTCAATCTTTACTCATTGAAACACTCTTCGTGACGTCAAAGGGAACTCGAATAACTTTAACTCAAAACTCTCATTTCTTTTCAAAGATTCAATCTTTATACAATAAAAATTTCTAGTGACTTAATAGGTACCTCGATTGAGGTAATTTCATTCAAAGATTCAATCTTTATTCATTAAAACACTCTTCGGGATGTCAAAAGGAACTCGAATAAGTTTAACTCAAAACTCTAATTTTCTTTCAAAGATTCAATCTTTATACATCAAAAAGATCTAGTAACATAATAGGTTCCTGTATTGAGGAATTTTCATTCGAAGATTCAATCTTTGGTCATTAAAACACTCTTCGCGACTTCATAGGTAACTCGAATAAGTTAAACTCAATACTCTCATTTTTTTCAAAGATTCTATCTTTATACATTAAAAAGGTCTACTGACATAATAGGTACATTGATTGAGATAATTTCGTTCAAAGATTCAATCTTTACTCATTAAAACACGCTTCGTGACGTCAAAGGGAACTCAAATAACTTTAACTCAAAACTCGTAGTTCTTTACAAATATTCAATCTTTATACATTAAAAAGGTCTAGTGACATAATAGGTACCTTGATTGAGGTAATTTCATTCAAAGATTCAATATTTACTCTTTCAAACACTCTTCGAGACGTCGCAGGGAACTCGAATATGTTTAACTCAAAACTCTCATTTTCTTTCAAAGCTTGAACCTTTATACATTAAAAAGGTCTAGTGACATAATAAGTACCTCTATTGAGGTAATTTCATACAAAGATTCAATCCTTACGCGTTAAAACACTATTCGGGACGTCATAGGGAACTCGGATAGGTTTAACTCATAACGCTCACTTCTTTTTAAAGATTCAATCTTTATATATAAAAGGTCCAGGGAAAAAATAAGTCCCTTGATTCAAGTAATTTCAATCAAAGATTCAATCTTTACTCGTTGAAATACTCTTCGGGATGTCATAGGGAACTCGAATAAGTTTAACTCAAAACAGTCATTTTCTTTCCAAGATTCAATCTTTATACATTAAAAAGGACTTGTAACATAATAGGTACCTTTACTAAGTTATTTTCATTCAAAGATTCATTATTTAGTCATTAAAACACTGTTCACGACTTCATAGGTAAATCGAATAAGTTGAACTCAGAACTATCATTTTATTCCAAAGATTCAATCTTTAGACATTAAAAAGGTCTAGTAACACAATAGGTACCTTTATTGAGGTGTTTTCATTCAAAGATTCAATCTTTATTCATTAAAACACTCTTCGCGACTTCATAGGTAACTCGAATAAGTTAAACTCAAAACTCTCACTTTCTTTCCAAGATTCAATCTTTGTACATTAAAAAGGTCTAGTGACATAACAGCTACCTTGATTGAGGTAATTACATTCAAAGATTCAATATTTACTCATTAAAACACTCTTTGGGACGTTACAGGGAACGTGAATAAGTTTCACTCAAAACTCTCCATTTCTTTCAAAGATACAGTCTTTATACATTAAAAAGGTCTACTAACAAAATAAGTACCTTTATTGAACTATTTTTATTTAAAGATTCAACCTTTAGTCATTAAAACACTCTTCGCAACTTCATAGGTAACTCGAATAAGTTGAACTCAAAACTCTCATGTTCTTTCAAAGATTCAATCTTTATACATTAAAAAGGTTTAGTGACAGAATAGGTACCTTGATTGAGGTAATTTCATTCAAAGATTCAATCTTTACTCATTAAAACACTCTTCGTGACGTCAAAGGGAACTTGAATAACTTTAACTCGAAACACTAATTTCTTTTCAAAACGTCAATCTTTATAAATTAAAAAGGTCTAGTGATGTAATAGCTACCTTGATTGAGGTGATTTCATTCACTGATTCAATCTTTACTCATTAAGACACTCTTCGGGACGTTACAGGGAACTCGAATAAGTTTAACTCAAAAATCTCATTTTCTTTCAAAGATTCAATCTTTATACATTGGAAAGGTCTAGTAACAGAATTGGTACCTTTATTGTGGTATTTTTCATTCAAAGATTCCATCTTCATTCATTAAAACACTCTTCGCGATTTCATAGGTAACTCGAATAAGTTAAACTCAAAACACTCATTTTCTTTCAAAGATTCAATCTTCATACATTACAAAGGCCTAGTGGTAGAATAGGTACCTTGATTGAGGTAATTTCATTCAAAGATTCAATCTTTACTCATTAAAACACTCTTCGTGACGTCAAAGGGAACTCGAATAACTTTAACTCAAAACTCTCATTTCTTTTCAAAGATTCAATCTTTATACAATAAAAATTTCTAGTGACTTAATAGGTACCTCGATTGAGGTAATTTCATTCAAAGATTCAATCTTTATTCATTAAAACACTCTTCGGGATGTCAAAAGGAACTCGAATAAGTTTAACTCAAAACTCTAATTTTCTTTCAAAGATTCAATCTTTATACATCAAAAAGATCTAGTAACATAATAGGTTCCTGTATTGAGGAATTTTCATTCGAAGATTCAATCTTTGGTCATTAAAACACTCTTCGCGACTTCATAGGTAACTCGAATAAGTTAAACTCAATACTCTCATTTTTTTCAAAGATTCCATCTTTATACATTAAAAAGGTCTACTGACATAATAGGTACATTGATTGAGATAATTTCGTTCAAAGATTCAATCTTTACTCATTAAAACACGCTTCGTGACGTCAAAGGGAACTCAAATAACTATAACTTAAAACTCGTAGTTCTTTACAAATATTCAATCTTTATACATTAAAAAGGTCTAGTGACATAATAGGTACCTTGATTGAGGTAATTTCATTCAAAGATTCCATATTTACTCTTTCAAACACTCTTCGAGACGTCGCAGAGAACTCGAATATGTTTAACTCAAAACTCTCATTTTCTTTCAAAGCTTGAACCTTTATATATTAAAAAGGTCTAGTGACATAATAAGTACCTCTATTGAGGTAATTTCATACAAAGATTCAATCCTTACGCGTTAAAACACTATTCGGAACGTCATAGGGAACTCGGATAGGTTTAACTCATAACGCTCACTTCTTTTTAAAGATTCAATCTTTATATATAAAAGGTCCAGGGACAAAATAAGTCCCTTGATTCAAGTAATTTCAATCCAAGATTCAATCTTTACTCATTGAAATACTCTTCGGGATGTCATAGGGAACTCGAATAAGTTTAACTCAAAACAGTCATTTTCTTTCCAAGATTCAATCTTTATACATTAAAAAGGTCTTGTAACATAATAGGTACCTTTACTAAGGTATTTTTGTTCAAAGATTCATTATTTAGTCATTAAAACACTGTTCACGACTTCATAGGTAAATCGAATAAGTTGAACTCAGAACTATCAGTTTATTCCAAAGATTCAATCTTTAGACATTAAAAAGGTCTAGAAATATAATAGGTACCTTTATTGAGGTGTTTTCATTCAAAGATTCAATCTTTATTCATTAAAACTCTCTTCGCGACTTCATAGGTAACTCGAATAAGTTAAACTCAAAACTCTCACTTTCTTTCCAAGATTCAATCTTTGTACATTAAAAAGGTCTAGTGACATAACAGCTACCTTGATTGAGGTAATTACATTCAAAGATTCAATATTTACTCATTAAAACACTCTTCGTGACGTCAAAGGGAACTCGAATAACTTTAACTCAAAACTCTCATTTCTTTTCAAAGATTCAATCTTTATACAATAAAAATTTCTAGTGACTTAATAGGTACCTCGATTGAGGTAATTTCATTCAAAGATTCAATCTTTATTCATTAAAACACTCTTCGGGATGTCAAAAGGAACTCGAATAAGTTTAACTCAAAACTCTAATTTTCTTTCAAAGATTCAATCTTTATACATCAAAAAGATCTAGTAACATAATAGGTTCCTGTATTGAGGAATTTTCATTCGAAGATTCAATCTTTGGTCATTAAAACACTCTTCGCGACTTCATAGGTAACTCGAATAAGTTAAACTCAATATTCTCATTTTTTTCAAAGATTCCATCTTTATACATTAAAAAGGTCTACTGACATAATAGGTACATTGATTGAGATAATTTCGTTCAAAGATTCAATCTTTACTCATTAAAACACGCTTCGTGACGTCAAAGGGAACTCAAATAACTTTAACTCAAAACTCGTAGTTCTTTACAAATATTCAATCTTTATACATTAAAAAGGTCTAGTGACATAATAGGTACCTTGATTGAGGTAATTTCATTCAAAGATTCAATATTTACTCTTTCAAACACTCTTCGAGACGTCGCAGGGAACTCGAATATGTTTAACTCAAAACTCTCATTTTCTTTCAAAGCGTGAACCTTTATACATTAAAAAGGTCTAGTGACATAATAAGTACCTCTATTGAGGTAATTTCATACAAAGATTGAATCCTTACGCGTTAAAACACTATTCGGGACGTCATAGGGAACTCGGATAGGTTTAACTCATAACGCTCACTTCTTTTTAAAGATTCAATCTTTATATATAAAAGGTCCAGGGACAAAATAAGTCCCTTGATTCAAGTAATTTCAATCAAAGATTCAATCTTTACTCGTTGAAATACTCTTCGGGATGTCATAGGGAACTCGAATAAGTTTAACTCAAAACAGTCATTTTCTTTCCAAATTCAATCTTTATACATTAAAAAGGTCTTGTAACATAATAGGTAGCTTTACTAAGGTATTTTCATCAAAGATTCATTATTTAGACATTAAAACACTGTTCACGACTTCATAGGTAAATCGAATAAGTTGAACTCAGAACTATCATTTTATTCCAAAGATTCAATCTTTAGACATTAAAAAGGTCTAGTAACATAATAGGTACCTTTATTGAGGTGTTTTCATTCAAAGATTCAAACTTTATTCTTTAAAACACTCTTCGCGACTTCGTAGGTAACTCGAATAAGTTAAACTCAAAACTCTCACTTTCTTTCCAAGATTCAATCTTTGTACATTAAAAAGGTCTAGTGACATAACAGCTACCTTGATTGAGGTAATTACATTCAAAGATTCAATATTTACTCATTAAAACACTCTTTGGGACGTTACAGGGAACGTGAATAAGTTTAACTCAAAACTCTCCATTTCTTTCAAAGATACAATCTTTATACATTATAAAGGTCTACTAACAAAATAAGTACCTTTATTGAGGTATTTTCATTCAAAGATTCAATCTTTAGTCATTAAAACACTCTTCGCAACTTCATAGGTAACTCGAATAAGTTGAACTCAAAACTCTCATGTTCTTTCAAAGATTCAATCTTTATACATTAAAAAGGTTTAGTGACAGAATAGGTACCTTGATTGAGGTAATTTCATTCAAAGATTCAATCTTTACTCATTAAAACACTCTTCGTGACGTCAAAGGGAACTTGAATAACTTTAACTCGAAACACTCATTTCTTTTCAAAACATCAATCTTTATAAATTAAAAAGGTCTAGTGATGTAATAGCTACCTTGATTGAGGTAATTTCATTCAATGATTCAATCTTTACTCATTAAGACACTCTTCGGGACATTACAGGGAACTCGAATAAGTTTAACTCAAAAATCTCATTTTCTTTCAAAGATTCAATCTTTATACATTGGAAAGGTCTAGTAACAGAATTGGTACCTTTATTGTGGTATTTTTCATTCAAAGATTCCATCTTCATTCATTAAAACACTCTTCGCGATTTCATAGGTAACTCGAATAAGTTAAACTCAAAACACTCATTTTCTTTCAAAGATTCAATCTTCATACATTACAAAGGCCTAGTGGTAGAATAGGTACCTTGATTGAGGTAATTTCATTCAAAGATTCAATCTTTACTCATTAAAACACTCTTCGTGACGTCAAAGGGAACTCGAATAACTTTAACTCCAAACTCTCATTTCTTTTCAAAGATTCAATCTTTATACAATAAAAATTTCTAGTGACTTAATAGGTACCTCGATTGAGGTAATTTCATTCAAAGATTCAATCTTTATTCATTAAAACACTCTTCGGGATGTCAAAAGGAACTCGAATAAGTTTAACTCAAAACTCTAATTTTCTTTCAAAGATTCAATCTTTATACATCAAAAAGATCTAGTAACATAATAGGTTCCTGTATTGAGGAATTTTCATTCGAAGATTCAATCTTTGGTCATTAAAACACTCTTCGCGACTTCATAGGTAACTCGAATAAGTTAAACTCAATACTCTCATTTTTTTCAAAGATTCCATCTTTATACATTAAAAAGGTCTACTGACATAATAGGTACATTGATTGAGATAATTTCGTTCAAAGATTCAATCTTTACTCATTAAAACACGCTTCGTGACGTCAAAGGGAACTCAAATAACTTTAACTCAAAACTCGTAGTTCTTTACAAATATTCAATCTTTATACATTAAAAAGGTCTAGTGACATAATAGGTACCTTGATTGAGGTAATTTCATTCAAAGATTCAATATTTACTCTTTCAAACACTCTTCGAGACGTCGCAGGGAACTCGAATATGTTTAACTCAAAACTCTCATTTTCTTTCAAAGCGTGAACCTTTATACATTAAAAAGGTCTAGTGACATAATAAGTACCTCTATTGAGGTAATTTCATACAAAGATTGAATCCTTACGCGTTAAAACACTATTCGGGACGTCATAGGGAACTCGGATAGGTTTAACTCATAACGCTCACTTCTTTTTAAAGATTCAATCTTTATATATAAAAGGTCCAGGGACAAAATAAGTCCCTTGATTCAAGTAATTTCAATCAAAGATTCAATCTTTACTCGTTGAAATACTCTTCGGGATGTCATAGGGAACTCGAATAAGTTTAACTCAAAACAGACATTTTCTTTCCAAATTCAATCTTTATACATTAAAAAGGTCTTGTAACATAATAGGTAGCTTTACTAAGGTATTTTCATCAAAGATTCATTATTTAGACATTAAAACACTGTTCACGACTTCATAGGTAAATCGAATAAGTTGAACTCAGAACTATCATTTTATTCCAAAGATTCAATCTTTAGACATTAAAAAGGTCTAGTAACATAATAGGTACCTTTATTGAGGTGTTTTCATTCAAAGATTCAAACTTTATTCATTAAAACACTCTTCGCGACTTCGTAGGTAACTCGAATAAGTTAAACTCAAAACTCTCACTTTCTTTCCAAGATTCAATCTTTGTACATTAAAAAGGTCTAGTGACATAACAGCTACCTTGATTGAGGTAATTACATTCAAAGATTCAATATTTACTCATTAAAACACTCTTTGGGACGTTACAGGGAACGTGAATAAGTTTAACTCAAAACTCTCCATTTCTTTCAAAGATACTGTCTTTATACATTAAAAAGGTCTACTAACAAAATAAGTACCTTTATTGAGGTATTTTCATTCAAAGATTCAATCTTTAGTCATTAAAACACTCTTCGCAACTTCATAGGTAACTCAAATAAGTTGAACTCAAAACTCTCATGTTCTTTCAAAGATTCAATCTTTATACATTAAAAAGGTTTAGTGACAGAATAGGTACCTTGATTGAGGTAATTTCATTCAAAGATTCAATCTTTACTCATTAAAACACTCTTCGTGACGTCAAAGGGAACTTGAATAACTTTAACTCGAAACACTCATTTCTTTTCAAAACGTCAATCTTTATAAATTAAAAAGGTCTAGTGATGTAATAGCTACCTTGATTGAGGTAATTTCATTCAATGATTCAATCTTTACTCATTAAGACACTCTTCGGGACGTTACAGGGAACTCGAATAAGTTTAACTCAAAAATCTCACTTTCTATCAAAGATTCAATCTTTATACATTGGAAAGGTCTAGTAACAGAATTGGTACCTTTATTGTGGTATTTTTCATTCAAAGATTCCATCTTCATTCATTAAAACACTCTTCGCGATTTCATAGGTAACTCGAATAAGTTAAACTCAAAACACTCATTTTCTTTCAAAGATTCAATCTTCATACATTACAAAGGCCTAGTGGTAGAATAGGTACCTTGATTGAGGTAATTTCATTCAAAGATTCAATCTTTACTCATTAAAACACTCTTCGTGACGTCAAAGGGAACTCGAACAGCTTTAACTCAAAACTCTCATTTCTTTTCAAAGATTCAATCTTTATACAATAAAAATTTCTAGTGACTTAATAGGTACCTCGATTGAGGTAATTTCATTCAAAGATTCAATCTTTATTCATTAAAACACTCTTCGGGATGTCAAAAGGAACTCGAATAAGTTTAACTCAAAACTCTAATTTTCAACCTTTTTACTAGACATTATTCGGGACGTCATAGGGAACTCGGATAGGTTTAACTCATTACGCTCACTTCTTTTTAAAGATTCAATCTTTATATATAAAAGGTCCAGGGACAAAATAAGTCCCTTGATTCAAGTAATTTCAATCAAAGATTCAATCTTTACTCGTTGGGTTTAACTCATAACGCTCACTTCTTTTTAAAGATTCAATCTCAATCGAGGTACCTATTAAAACACTCTTCGGGATTCAACCTTTTTACTAGACATTAAAAAGGTCTAGTAACATAATAGGTACCTTTATTGAGGTGTTTTCATTCAAAGATTCAATCTTTATTCATTAAAACACTCTTCGCGACTTCATAGGTAACTCGAATAAGTTAAACTCAAAACTCTCACTTTCTTTCCAAGATTCAATCTTTGTACATTAAAAAGGTCTAGTGACATAACAGCAACCTTGATTGAGGTAATTACATTCAAAGATTCAATATTTACTCATTAAAACACTCTTTGGGACGTTACAGGGAACGTGAATAACTTTAACTCAAAACTCTCCATTTCTTTCAAAGATACAGTCTTTGTACATTAAAAAGGTCTACTAACAAAATAAGTACCTTTATTGAGCTATTTTCATTCAAAGATTCAATCTTTAGTCATTAAAACACTCTTCGCAACTTCATAGGTAACTCGAATAAGTTGAACTCAAAACTCTCATGTTCTTTCAAAGATTCAATCTTGATACATTAAAAAGGTTTAGTGACAGAATAGGTACCTTGATTGAGGTAATTTCATTCAAAGATTCAATCTTTACTCATTAAAACACTCTTCGTGACGTCAAAGGGAACTTGAATAACTTTAACTCGAAACACTCATTTCTTTTCAAAACGTCAATCTTTATAAATTAAAAAGGTCTAGTGGTGTAATAGCTACCTTGATTGAGGTAATTTCATTCAATGATTCAATCTTTACTCATTAAGACACTCTTCGGGACGTTACAGGGAACTCGAATAAGTTTAACTCAAAAATCTCATTTTCTTTCAAAGATTCAATCTTTATACATTGGAAAGGTCTAGTAACAGAATTGGTACCTTTATTGTGGTATTTTTCATTCAAAGATTCCATCTTCATTCATTAAAACACTCTTCGCGATTTTATAGGTAACTCGAATAAGTTAAACTCAAAACACTCATTTTCTTTCAAAGATTCAATCTTCATACATTACAAAGGCCTAGTGATAGAATAGGTACCTTGATTGAGGTAATTTCATTCAAAGATTCAATCTTTACTCATTAAAACACTCTTCGTGACGTCAAAGGGAACTCGAATAACTTTAACTCAAAACTCTCATTTCTTTTCAAAGATTCAATCTTTATACAATAAAAATTTCTAGTGACTTAATAGGTACCTCGATTGAGGTAATTTCATTCAAAGATTCAATCTTTATTCATTAAAACACTCTTCGGGATGTCAAAAGGAACTCGAATAAGTTTAACTCAAAACTCTAATTTTCTTTCAAAGATTCAATCTTTATACATCAAAAAGATCTAGTAACATAATAGGTTCCTATATTGAGGAATTTTCATTCGAAGATTCAATCTTTGGTCATTAAAACACTCTTCGCGACTTCATAGGCAACTCGAATAAGTTAAACTCAATACTCTCATTTTTTTCAAAGATTCCATCTTTATACATTAAAAAGGTCTACTGACATAATAGGTACATTGATTGAGATAATTTCGTTCAAAGATTCAATCTTTACTCATTAAAACACGCTTCGTGACGTCAAAGGGAACTCAAATAACTTTAACTCAAAACTCGTAGTTCTTTACAAATATTCAATCTTTATACATTAAAAAGGTCTAGTGACATAATAGGTACCTTGATTGAGGTAATTTCATTCAAAGATTCAATATTTACTCTTTAAAACACTCTTCGAGACGTCGCAGGGAACTCGAATATGTTTAACTCAAAACTCTCATTTTCTTTCAAAGCATGAACCTTTATACATTAAAAAGGTCTAGTGACATAATAAGTACCTCTATTGAGGTAATTTCATACAAAGATTCAATCCTTACGCGTTAAAACACTATTCGGGACGTCATAGGGAACTCGGATAGGTTTAACTCATAACGCTCACTTCTTTTTAAAGATTCAATCTTTATATATAAAAGGTCCAGGGACAAAATAAGTCCCTTGATTCATGTAATTTCAATCAAAGATTCAATCTTTACTCGTTGAAATACTCTTCGGGATGTCATAGGGAACTCGGATAAGTTTAACTCAAAACAGTCATTTTCTTTCCAAGATTCAATCTTTATACATTAAAAAGGTCTTGTAACATAATAGGTACCTTTACTAAGGTATTTTCATTCAAAGATTCATTATTTAGTCATTAAAACCCTGTTCACGACTTCATAGGTAAATCGAATAAGTTGAACTCAGAACTATCATTTTATTCCAAAGATTCAATCTTTAGACATTAAAAAGGTCTAGTAACATAATAGGTACCTTTATTGAGGTGTTTTCATTCAAAGATTCAATCTTTATTCATTAAAACACTCTTCGCGACTTCATAGGTAACTCGAATAAGTTAAACTCAAAACTCTCACTTTCTTTCCAAGATTCAATCTTTGTACATTAAAAAGGTCTAGTGACATAACAGCTTCCTTGATTGAGGTAATTACATTCAAAGATTCAATATTTACTCATTAAAACACTCTTTGTGACGTTACAGGGAACGTGAATAAGTTTAACTCAAAACTCTCCATTTCTTTCAAAGATACAGTCTTTGTACATTAAAAAGGTCTACTAACAAAATAAGTACCTTTATTGAGCTATTTTCATTCAAAGATTCAATCTTTAGTCATTAAAACACTCTTCGCAACTTCATAGGTAACTCGAATAAGTTGAACTCAAAACTCTCATGTTCTTTCAAAGATTCAATCTTTATACATTAAAAAGGTTTAGTGACAGAATAGGTATCTTGATTGAGGTAATTTCATTCAAAGATTCAATCTTTACTCATTAAAACACTCTTCGTGACGTCAAAGGGAACTTGAATAACTTTAACTCGAAACACTCATTTCTTTTCAAAACGTCAATCTTTATAAATTAAAAAGGTCTAGTGATGTAATAGCTACCTTGATTGAGGTAATTTCATTCAATGATTCAATCTTTACTCATTAAGACACTCTTCGGGACGTTACAGGGAACTCGAATAAGTTTAACTCAAAAATCTCACTTTCTATCAAAGATTCAATCTTTATACATTGGAAAGGTCTAGTAACAGAATTGGTACCTTTATTGTGGTATTTTTCATTCAAAGATTCCATCTTCATTCATTAAAACACTCTTCGCGATTTCATAGGTAACTCGAATAAGTTAAACTCAAAACACTCATTTTCTTTCAAAGATTCAATCTTCATACATTACAAAGGCCTAGTGGTAGAATAGGTACCTTGATTGAGGTAATTTCATTCAAAGATTCAATCTTTACTCATTAAAACACTCTTCGTGACGTCAAAGGGAACTCGAACAGCTTTAACTCAAAACTCTCATTTCTTTTCAAAGATTCAATCTTTATACAATAAAAATTTCTAGTGACTTAATAGGTACCTCGATTGAGGTAATTTCATTCAAAGATTCAATCTTTATTCATTAAAACACTCTTCGGGATGTCAAAAGGAACTCGAATAAGTTTAACTCAAAACTCTAATTTTCAACCTTTTTACTAGACATTATTCGGGACGTCATAGGGAACTCGGATAGGTTTAACTCATTACGCTCACTTCTTTTTAAAGATTCAATCTTTATATATAAAAGGTCCAGGGACAAAATAAGTCCCTTGATTCAAGTAATTTCAATCAAAGATTCAATCTTTACTCGTTGGGTTTAACTCATAACGCTCACTTCTTTTTAAAGATTCAATCTCAATCGAGGTACCTATTAAAACACTCTTCGGGATTCAACCTTTTTACTAGACATTAAAAAGGTCTAGTAACATAATAGGTACCTTTATTGAGGTGTTTTCATTCAAAGATTCAATCTTTATTCATTAAAACACTCTTCGCGACTTCATAGGTAACTCGAATAAGTTAAACTCAAAACTCTCACTTTCTTTCCAAGATTCAATCTTTGTACATTAAAAAGGTCTAGTGACATAACAGCAACCTTGATTGAGGTAATTACATTCAAAGATTCAATATTTACTCATTAAAACACTCTTTGGGACGTTACAGGGAACGTGAATAACTTTAACTCAAAACTCTCCATTTCTTTCAAAGATACAGTCTTTGTACATTAAAAAGGTCTACTAACAAAATAAGTACCTTTATTGAGCTATTTTCATTCAAAGATTCAATCTTTAGTCATTAAAACACTCTTCGCAACTTCATAGGTAACTCGAATAAGTTGAACTCAAAACTCTCATGTTCTTTCAAAGATTCAATCTTGATACATTAAAAAGGTTTAGTGACAGAATAGGTACCTTGATTGAGGTAATTTCATTCAAAGATTCAATCTTTACTCATTAAAACACTCTTCGTGACGTCAAAGGGAACTTGAATAACTTTAACTCGAAACACTCATTTCTTTTCAAAACGTCAATCTTTATAAATTAAAAAGGTCTAGTGGTGTAATAGCTACCTTGATTGAGGTAATTTCATTCAATGATTCAATCTTTACTCATTAAGACACTCTTCGGGACGTTACAGGGAACTCGAATAAGTTTAACTCAAAAATCTCATTTTCTTTCAAAGATTCAATCTTTATACATTGGAAAGGTCTAGTAACAGAATTGGTACCTTTATTGTGGTATTTTTCATTCAAAGATTCCATCTTCATTCATTAAAACACTCTTCGCGATTTTATAGGTAACTCGAATAAGTTAAACTCAAAACACTCATTTTCTTTCAAAGATTCAATCTTCATACATTACAAAGGCCTAGTGATAGAATAGGTACCTTGATTGAGGTAATTTCATTCAAAGATTCAATCTTTACTCATTAAAACACTCTTCGTGACGTCAAAGGGAACTCGAATAACTTTAACTCAAAACTCTCATTTCTTTTCAAAGATTCAATCTTTATACAATAAAAATTTCTAGTGACTTAATAGGTACCTCGATTGAGGTAATTTCATTCAAAGATTCAATCTTTATTCATTAAAACACTCTTCGGGATGTCAAAAGGAACTCGAATAAGTTTAACTCAAAACTCTAATTTTCTTTCAAAGATTCAATCTTTATACATCAAAAAGATCTAGTAACATAATAGGTTCCTATATTGAGGAATTTTCATTCGAAGATTCAATCTTTGGTCATTAAAACACTCTTCGCGACTTCATAGGCAACTCGAATAAGTTAAACTCAATACTCTCATTTTTTTCAAAGATTCCATCTTTATACATTAAAAAGGTCTACTGACATAATAGGTACATTGATTGAGATAATTTCGTTCAAAGATTCAATCTTTACTCATTAAAACACGCTTCGTGACGTCAAAGGGAACTCAAATAACTTTAACTCAAAACTCGTAGTTCTTTACAAATATTCAATCTTTATACATTAAAAAGGTCTAGTGACATAATAGGTACCTTGATTGAGGTAATTTCATTCAAAGATTCAATATTTACTCTTTAAAACACTCTTCGAGACGTCGCAGGGAACTCGAATATGTTTAACTCAAAACTCTCATTTTCTTTCAAAGCATGAACCTTTATACATTAAAAAGGTCTAGTGACATAATAAGTACCTCTATTGAGGTAATTTCATACAAAGATTCAATCCTTACGCGTTAAAACACTATTCGGGACGTCATAGGGAACTCGGATAGGTTTAACTCATAACGCTCACTTCTTTTTAAAGATTCAATCTTTATATATAAAAGGTCCAGGGACAAAATAAGTCCCTTGATTCATGTAATTTCAATCAAAGATTCAATCTTTACTCGTTGAAATACTCTTCGGGATGTCATAGGGAACTCGAATAAGTTTAACTCAAAACAGTCATTTTCTTTCCAAGATTCAATCTTTATACATTAAAAAGGTCTTGTAACATAATAGGTACCTTTACTAAGGTATTTTCATTCAAAGATTCATTATTTAGTCATTAAAACCCTGTTCACGACTTCATAGGTAAATCGAATAAGTTGAACTCAGAACTATCATTTTATTCCAAAGATTCAATCTTTAGACATTAAAAAGGTCTAGTAACATAATAGGTACCTTTATTGAGGTGTTTTCATTCAAAGATTCAATCTTTATTCATTAAAACACTCTTCGCGACTTCATAGGTAACTCGAATAAGTTAAACTCAAAACTCTCACTTTCTTTCCAAGATTCAATCTTTGTACATTAAAAAGGTCTAGTGACATAACAGCTTCCTTGATTGAGGTAATTACATTCAAAGATTCAATATTTACTCATTAAAACACTCTTTGTGACGTTACAGGGAACGTGAATAAGTTTAACTCAAAACTCTCCATTTCTTTCAAAGATACAGTCTTTGTACATTAAAAAGGTCTACTAACAAAATAAGTACCTTTATTGAGCTATTTTCATTCAAAGATTCAATCTTTAGTCATTAAAACACTCTTCGCAACTTCATAGGTAACTCGAATAAGTTGAACTCAAAACTCTCATGTTCTTTCAAAGATTCAATCTTTATACATTAAAAAGGTTTAGTGACAGAATAGGTATCTTGATTGAGGTAATTTCATTCAAAGATTCAATCTTTACTCATTAAAACACTCTTCGTGACGTCAAAGGGAACTTGAATAACTTTAACTCGAAACACTCATTTCTTTTCAAAACGTCAATCTTTATAAATTAAAAAGGTCTAGTGATGTAATAGCTACCTTGATTGAGGTAATTTCATTCAATGATTCAATCTTTACTCATTAAGACACTCTTCGGGACGTTACAGGGAACTCGAATAAGTTTAACTCAAAAATCTCATTTTCTTTCAAAGATTCAATCTTTATACATTGGAAAGGTCTAGTAACAGAATTGGTACCTTTATTGTGGTATTTTTCATTCAAAGATTCCATCTTCATTCATTAAAACACTCTTCGCGATTTTATAGGTAACTCGAATAAGTTAAACTCAAAACACTCATTTTCTTTCAAAGATTCAATCTTCATACATTACAAAGGCCTAGTGGTAGAATAGGTACCTTGATTGAGGTAATTTCATTCAAAGATTCAATCTTTACTCATTAAAACACTCTTCGTGACGTCAAAGGGAACTCGAATAACTTTAACTCAAAACTCTCATTTCTTTTCAAAGATTCAATCTTTATACAATAAAAATTTCTAGTGACTTAATAGGTACCTCGATTGAGGTAATTTCATTCAAAGATTCAATCTTTATTCATTAAAACACTCTTCGGGATGTCAAAAGGAACTCGAATAAGTTTAACTCAAAACTCTAATTTTCTTTCAAAGATTCAATCTTTATACATCAAAAAGATCTAGTAACATAATAGGTTCCTATATTGAGGAATTTTCATTCGAAGATTCAATCTTTGGTCATTAAAACACTCTTCGCGACTTCATAGGCAACTCGAATAAGTTAAACTCAATACTCTCATTTTTTTCAAAGATTCCATCTTTATACATTAAAAAGGTCTACTGACATAATAGGTACATTGATTGAGATAATTTCGTTCAAAGATTCAATCTTTACTCATTAAAACACGCTTCGTGACGTCAAAGGGAACTCAAATAACTTTAACTCAAAACTCGTAGTTCTTTACAAATATTCAATCTTTATACATTAAAAAGGTCTAGTGACATAATAGGTACCTTGATTGAGGTAATTTCATTCAAAGATTTAATATTTACTCTTTAAAACACTCTTCGAGACGTCGCAGGGAACTCGAATATGTTTAACTCAAAACTCTCATTTTCTTTCAAAGCTTGAACCTTTATACATTAAAAAGGTCTAGTGACATAATAAGTACCTCTATTGAGGTAATTTCATACAAAGATTCAATCCTTACGCGTTAAAACACTATTCGGGACGTCATAGGGAACTCGGATAGGTTTAACTCATAACGCTCACTTCTTTTTAAAGATTCAATCTTTATATATAAAAGGTCCAGGGACAAAATAAGTCCCTTGATTCAAGTAATTTCAATCAAAGATTCAATCTTTACTCGTTGAAATACTCTTCGGGATGTCATAGGGAACTCGAATAAGTTTAACTCAAAACAGTCATTTTCTTTCCAAGATTCAATCTTTATACATTAAAAAGGTCTTGTAACATAATAGGTACCTTTACTAAGGTATTTTCATTCAAAGATTCATTATTTAGTCATTAAAACACTGTTCACGACTTCATAGGTAAACCGAATAAGTTGAACTCAGAACTATCATTTTATTCCAAAGATTCAATCTTTAGACATTAAAAAGGTCTAGTAACATAATAGGTACCTTTATTGAGGTGTTTTCATTCAAAGATTCAATCTTTATTCATTAAAACACTCTTCGCGACTTCATAGGTAACTCGAATAAGTTAAACTCAAAACTCTCACTTTCTTTCCAAGATTCAATCTTTGTACATTAAAAAGGTCTAGTGACATAACAGCTACCTTGATTGAGGTAATTACATTCAAAGATTCAATATTTACTCATTAAAACACTCTTTGGGACGTTACAAGGAACGTGAATAAGTTTAACTCAAAACTCTCCATTTCTTTCAAAGATACAGTCTTTATACATTAAAAAGGTCTACTAACAAAATAAGTACCTTTATTGAGGTATTTTCATTCAAAGATTCAATCTTTAGTCATTAAAACACTCTTCGCAACTTCATAGGTAACTCGAATAAGTTAAACTCAAAACACTCATTTTCTTTCAAAGATTCAATCTTCATACATTACGAAGGCCTAGTGGTAGAATAGGTACCTTGATTGAGGTAATTTCATTCAAAGATTCAATCTTTACTCATTAAAACACTCTTCGTGACGTCAAAGGGAACTCGAATAACTTTAACTCAAAACTCTCATTTCTTTTCAAAGATTCAATCTTTATACAATAAAAATTTCTAGTGACTTAATAGGTACCTCGATTGAGGTAATTTCATTCAAAGATTCAATCTTTATTCATTAAAACACTCTTCGGGATGTCAAAAGGAACTCGAATAAGTTTAACTCAAAACTCTAATTTTCTTTCAAAGATTCAATCTTTATACATCAAAAAGATCTAGTAACATAATAGGTTCCTGTATTGAGGAATCTTCATTCGAAGATTCAATCTTTGGTCATTAAAACACTCTTCGCGACTTTATAGGCAACTCGAATAAGTTAAACTCAATACTCTCATTTTTTTCAAAGATTCCATCTTTATACATTAAAAAGGTCTACTGACATAATAGGTACATTGATTGAGATAATTTCGTTCAAAGATTCAATCTTTACTCATTAAAACACGCTTTGTGACGTCAAAGGGAACTCAAATAACTTTAACTCAAAACTCGTAGTTCTTTACAAATATTCAATCTTTATACATTAAAAAGGTCTAGTGACATAATAGGTACCTTGATTGAGGTAATTTCATTCAAAGATTCAATATTTACTCTTTAAAACACTCTTCGAGACGTCGCAGGGAACTCGAATATGTTTAACTCAAAACTCTCATTTTCTTTCAAAGCTTGAACCTTTATACATTAAAAAGGTCTAGTGACATAATAAGTACCTCTATTGAGGTAATTTCATACAAAGATTCAATCCTTCGCGTTAAAACACTATTCGGGACGTCATAGGGAACTCGGATAGGTTTAACTCATAACGCTCACTTCTTTTTAAAGATTCAATCTTTATATATAAAAGGTCCAGGGACAAAATAAGTCCCTTGATTCAAGTAATTTCAATCAAAGATTCAATCTTTACTCGTTAAAATACTCTTCGGGATGTCATAGGGAACTCGAATAAGTTTAACTCAAAACAGTCATTTTCTTTCCAAGATTCAATCTTTATACATTAAAAAGGTCTTCTAACATAATAGGTACCTTTACTAAGGTATTTTCATTCAAAGATTCATTATTTAGTCATTAAAAGACTGTTCATGACTTCATAGGAAAATCGAATAAGTTGAACTCAGAACTATCATTTTATTCCAAAGATTCAATCTTTAGACATTAAAAAGGTCTAGTAACATAATAGGTACCTTTATTGAGGTGATTTCATTCAAAGATTCAATCTTTATTCATTAAAACACTCTTCGCGACTTCATAGGTAACTCGAATAAGTTAAACTCAAAACTCTCACTTTCTTTCCAAGATTCAATCTTTGTACATTAAAAAGGTCTAGTGACATAACAGCTACCTTAATTGAGGTAATTACATTCAAAGATTCAATATTTACTCATTAAAACACTCTTTGGGACGTTACAGGGAACGTGAATAAGTTTAACTCAAAACTCTCCATTTCTTTCAAAGATACAGTCTTTATACATTAAAAAGGTCTACTAACAAAATAAGTACCTTTATTGAGGTATTTTCATTCAAAGATTCAATCTTTAGTCATTAAAACACTCTTCGCAACTTCATAGGTAACTCGAATAAGTTGAACTCAAAACTCTCATGTTCTTTCAAAGATTCAATCTTTATACATTAAAAAGGTTTAGTGACAGAATAGGTACCTTGATTGAGGTAATTTCATTCAAAGATTCAATCTTTACTCATTAAAACACTCTTCGTGACGTCAAAGGGAACTTGAATAACTTTAACTCGAAACACTCATTTCTTTTCAAAACGTCAATCTTTATAAATTAAAAAGGTCTAGTGATGTAATAGCTACCTTGA
>NW_026775761.1:0-32169 GCF_030987335.1 Cornus florida | reverse complement strand
GAACTCAGAACGTTATGAAGAGGAGTTTTATGCTGATAGCAATAGCAATTCATCTCAAAAGCTTGGGGAGAACACATCAGTTGAGCTGGCTAATGCTCGTACATCTTCAGTGGCTGCTGCTTACTGCCATGTAGCAGATGCATCTACTAACATACATTCAGAAGGGGACCAAGATGATTCTGGGTTTGGTACTGATGAAGAACCTGATCATATGGAAGCTGTGGATAAAGAAAGAATGGATATTAAAAAGCAAAACAATGCTCAGTTGAAATGCATTGACGAGCCTGATCCTGTTGACTGCTACAAGAGTCAGAAAAAGTTGGAGCCCTACTTTGATGATACCGAGGGTGGTGAATCTATGGTTACTGAACCACATTTAGAATCCATGGAAAACAGGATCTCCTCGGAATCAGATCGTGATGCTGTTGAGATGGCACAGACTGTACCTCCTTTGACAGCCGAAAGAAAGTTGGCAATAAGTTAATAACTGAGTCATGTCAAGTACCTGATCCTGATGTTTCTCAGGCCAATGGAGTTTCATGGGCTGAGCCTGACCCTGATGATGATTTGGCACCTGGGCAGGGAATTTCTAGAATGCAGACTGATGAACTTGATCCTGATGATGAAGAATTACAGAGAATTCAAGACCCTGTTACTGTCTTTTGTAGTCGTCTGCAGAAGGCCATTAAGATGTTGCGATCTGAAGTTTATCCTTTGGAGGCTGGCACAGTCTTGCAATTTTTTTTAAAGATAATTTGGTAAACTTGTACAACTTGTATTACATATTCTTTGTGAAACTGTCCTAGTTGTTAACCCATTTTGTTGTTGACAAAAGTTGTAATTTATTTTCTCTATGCAGGAATGTCTTTGAAAGCCCAGATAAAACGAAATTCAAAAGACTCCGCACGGTACGGTATTTCCATGTCATCCATAATAACATATATTTTTTCCCCTTGATTTTTTGTTTTAAATATCACATTTTGCTCATCAATCTTCTTATGTTAATGGATTATGTACTGCAGGCTAATCCCATAATTCAAAGACATGCTGCAAATTATAAAGGTTTGCCTCTCTTCTCAATCTTAAAATTTTGAATTAATTGAATGCATGAATGTCCCAAAACTAAATGCGATTTCGTTGTTCTGTTTGACAATGTCAATTCAAATTGGAATTGTCAAGTCATCCATAATAGTTGTAGCCAAAACAAGAATTCATTTAATTGAACCATCTAGTTTCATTTGTTTAATGTGGGACATGTCTCGCTTCAAGATTTATCAACTAAAATTCTATTTCCATTACACTCGATTCGATTTTATCTTGAAAATGCCAATGCATCCTAGAAGGTCCATCCAAACCTTAAATCATGCTGGCCGATGTTTCAACTAAAAGTGTCTGTTCTTTAAATGCCATTTGAACAATGCTTGTTTTCTGATTTTTGTGATTTACAGCTGCCATGGAGATTCTTTCATTGATTGGTTTCCATGAAGATGTTGCGTTGGATGGAATTGGGAAGACGGAAACTTCTTTAGTGTTGAAGCGGAATGATCCAGGCTTCTCTTGGCTTGCCAAATCCTCCCTAGAGACTTGCATTGTATGTGGAGTAGCAGTTGCAGTACAATGAAGATTTATAACAGAAAAGTGTGGAGAATAACTGTGGTATACGTATAAATCTTGTATTCTGTTGTGTATAAATACATTTTAGAGTTCCAGAATTGTATTTTCAATGTTGTGACAGATTTTCAGGTAAATATTACATGGTGATAAAGGCTTGGGTTTTTTTTAAAAAAAGTTGGAATGCTTCTTATGGCATGTTTTATTGGTTGTGTGGTGGTTTTAAATTTTGATTAAGCAAAACTTGAACCATTATTCAATTTTCTATGTTGATTCTTTTCCTTTCTTTTTTTGGTTTAAAGTTGTTATGATTATTATTATTATTTGATTTGAGTTTAGGTTTATGAAATTTTACCATTATACTAAAGGATGGCAATGGGGCGGGGAACGCGTTCTTCAATCCCATTTAGAATAGTTACTCCCAAAACCGTTTATTAAATCATGTATTCTGTTATGTATAAATACATTTTAGAGTTACAGAATTGTATATTCAATGTTGTGACATTTTTTTTTTTTTTTTTAAAAAAAGTTGGAATGCTTCTTATGGCATGTTTTAATGGTTGTGTGGTGGTTTTAAAAAGTTCGTTCTCTTGCCGCTTCATTTCATGTGTTAGCAAACAATCAAGTACTTCCTTGTTACCAAAATAATGCTCAATCCCAGGAGATCAAACACCAAAAATAATGTTCAAGTGTTTCCAACCCTGGTTTTATGGAATATAATTCATGAGCAGACAGGGAAAAAAGACGAGTATTTCCTCGTTACCAAACGACAAAATAAAAAATAAAAAATGAATTCAATCTTGTCATATTTTATGACCATAAAGAGATTATGAGAACTTTACTTATAATTCTCACAAACATGATCTTACATGTTAATATAAGTGACAAATAGACAGGAGGAAAAAATAGGTTTGTGTTAATAGCACATAAAAATGAAAAATAAAAAAATCGGATTCAACTAAAAGACACTCGAGAAATTGAGTCTACAGTCAATTTCCTAACATAGTTGGCACAATCCAAATTGAGGGTGGCATATGCTTATGTGAAGGGTCAAGAGTGTAATGCGTCCCAAAGCTTCCATTCTCTACGTTGAAAATATCAATGTCACAATGCCTAGATGGGGGATGGAATTGTATGTCAATATAATCATCGCTATAGTATATGGAATTTGGCTGGCAGCCGGGCCATTTGGAAGCTGAAACACAAATTGAATGGTTATCTTCCAGAAATAGGGAGTCTCCACCCAAGCTCTTCAATTCAACCTGTTTAGGCCAACCCTCCTCAAGTTGCTCTAAGAGCAACTTGAAAACCTTAAACTTTGAAGTTGTATGTTGACAATCATTATCATCATCACATCCTATAAACCTTTGCACAAAAAGTAAATCCCCACTAGATGATTCGACAAGATAAGTCCGTTCAAATGCCACTTCATTCCGCGGTGCAATTACCTTCACTTGCGGAGCCTTACTCTCCCCAACCCTTTTGTTAAGATCAACCATTATGATTTGACTCCAATGATCAACCGCAAAAATCTGTCCTTTATAATATATAACATCATAAATGAGGATAAATCTCTCTTTATCTATGTAAGTCCAAGTTGTGTCTCCGGGTTGAAAGAATGCAAGTCTTGCATTATCACTATAGATGGCGCTAACAATATAGTCATTGGGAGACAAAGTAGGGTTGGTAGAAAATATAGCCTTCATAACAAAATACTCAACCTCATCTTCAATAGGAGTTGTGTCATAATAGCCGTCTTCGAGGTCGATCTCTATATGATCTTCAACCCGGTCGAATTCTGCACGGTCCATAATTGGAGGAAGTTGCATGTTATCGCCAGAGAACGGATTGATTAGGGTTAAGGCAAAAGATTCTTCAACAGTAAACAGCCAACCATATACCAGAAAGCCTCTTTTTGTAAGGTACTTTTAATTGAAAATCATATAGTTTATTGTGAGTGATTCAATATAGACTACGTCTTTCATTGCTATTATCTTCCATGGGGACCATCAAGAATGGAACTTGTCTGCAAGCCTTCCTTTCAAGGAATTGAACTTTGTTTTGCATTGCCACGGACCGCCATTGTTTACGGACCGCACCAAAGCGAAACCAAGTTGTCTAGAATCATATCCAACAAGTGCTTCGGAAGCCAGGACCAATCTGACTTTGATAATGAGCCTATATCCATTACCAATAGCACTGCAAACAATCGCAGTAACTTAGCTCATGTCTACCATAATCGATTAATTGGCAAAAATTCGAACAAACATTCAAGATTTTAAAATAAATTATTAAAAAAAAAACAAATAGTTTGAATTAGTTATAGGTGTGATCAATTTACATATAATGTGTAAAATATGTAGTTATCAATTTACATATAAAAAAAAGAAAAAGAAAAAAAGAGAGTTATATATGATACATGAATTTATTCAAGCATATGAATGTCAGCTAATATAATCACAACTACTCACCTGATTTCTGCAATAATCTTAAACTTCACAATTGGCGATGATAACCAACAGATCAACAATGAGTAAAGAGATAACGCTCTACTGACCTGTATATGTAGTGATAAATTCTTTTCCTATTCAGAAACCAATTTTAGAGGAAAATTCTTAGAATCCTAATCGAACAAGGATGAGTCCAGGGTTTTATTTCCTCGTCTCGTCACTCTCTAAAACGTACATATATATATATATACACACACGTGTGTGTATATATATATATATTATCGGTTAGCATGAAAAGTTGATATTTATATTAATAATAATAATAATAATAATAATAAATGATAAATTGGGGAAACTATCGAGTAAAACGTATCTTGAATTGAATTGAAAAATGAATCGGGTTAACCGGGTGACAGAAATATTCAAAACATGATTACGGATGCTAGGAGTGTTTTATTTAATCCGCCAAATTGTAAAATCGGTTCGAAACTATTATATGTGCAATACAAATCGGATTTTTAATCAAACTGTTTGGTTATAAATTTATTAAGTAGAAATTAGTTCGTTTTGATTTAATTAACAGATTAGGACCTGAAAAATTCGATCAATTGTATAGCAAATTCCGTCTGATTATATTATTTACAAATATATTATATATATACTATATGTTATATATAGACTATTTGATGCAGTGCAAATGGAATACAACTTTCTTCAAACAATTGAAGATCCCAAGAAGACTAGACTGAGGTTGCATTAATAGGAGAACCATTGTTTATTGGATTTAAGTCATTAAATTAAAGTCATAAATCTTTTATAATTTTCTGTTTAATATTTGCCTTAATTTTTAGTTGGGAAATTTTTGTCATTTCATTTTTATTTAATGAGTAACGTGTCTGAGTAAAGTGACCACTTAAGGGTAGTTTTGTCAATTTTAACATATTTTATTCTATTGGACAGAATAGATTATATTTATAGGAAGGGTTATGATTAAATCTTTTCCGGACATGGGGCTTATAAAAGGATTGTTCCAAGTTGTATTTAGCAGCCTTTTATGTATTATCAATATATCCAGTTTGGGGCTTTTTGATCAATAGAGCTATCAAAAAGTTGTGATTTATTTTGCACTAATATTTTTTTAAATAATTCTATTGCTAATTTTACAATAATATTCTTTAATAGTATGTTAGAGCATCTCCAATGCTAAAATGTCAAATTCGGATGCTAAATCTATATTTTGACAGTGCTACAGTGTTAAAATGCAACATTTTAACAATTCTGCTCCAATGATAAAAATGTTATTTTTTAACACAACTACTATTCTTTTTTAACTACCATTCCCACCATTCATATTTGCATTAGTAATGTTAATATTAGGCACATTGTAAGTCAAGTTGTAGACATTAGAAGGAAACTAAAATTAAACTTAATTAAAAAGAATTAAAAAAACTAAAATATCTGGTCAAAAAAGGACCAATATATATATATATATATATATATATATATATATATATATATATATATATATTGATTATATTATTATATAAATTTTTTATATATATAATATTTTTATCTTTTTTGGAAATTTATATAATATATATATATATATATATATATATATGTATATTATATATATTTGATTATATTAATATTAAAAATAGATATATATATTTAGGGCAAATCATTTTAGCCTCCCAAATATATATAGTTTTAGGGCAAATCATTTCAGCCTCACAAATCGCCTCCATCTCTATTCACTCGTTCACAACTCTGAAATTGCCCCTCTCTCTCTGTGCCACCGCAAACTACAAAATCTACAAGAATTAGATGTTCAAAACCCACATATTTAACTTTATCTTACTGTCTACAAGAATCAAAAATCCAAAACCTATTAGCTATACCAAAATCCATATCCGCCATATCATTTCAGATTGTTCAAAAAATCAAAACCCATATCTTTCAGTTTCCATATCCCGCTATTCCAGTTCGGGTTCGCGTTCGCAAGCTTCAGCTGCTGTCTCAAGCTTGCTTCCCTCTCTTTCTCTACAACTGCTAACTTGTATGTATGGGTTTTGTTTTAATTTTTTTTTCTGTAATTCTATTTTATGATCAAGGTCTGTAATTCTTGTTTTGCAAACTAAATACTATTTTGTGAAATTTTTTATGATCTTTTTTAAATATATATATATATATATACACACATAGTATATATATATATATATATATATATATATATATATATATATATATATATTTGAAACCCTCTCTCTCTCTCTCTCTCTGAAATGGCTACTGCTATTTCTTGTACTACAATTGGCATAAGAAATAGCAAAGTTAAAAAATAGCAGCCAAAATAGCATTGCATTGGAGAGCCCTGTTTCAAGCCAACTTGCTATATTTTGAATTGGCAGCCCATATGACAGCCCCATTGGAGATGCTCTTACCATAATTGATAATAACTCTTTTAAGAAATGAGTGTATTTGTCATTATAAAAGTTAAAAAAGATATAATTGAATAGTAAAAAAGAATTATCTAAAATATTCATTATTCATAAAGGAGTTTTAAAAGTTACAAATTCTAACTTCATTCAATCGTTCTATTGAGCTAAATTTGGTAAATGGTTACCAAACGCATTTAAATGCAATTTTTTAAAATAAAAACGCTTTTATGCAGTAAAGAAGCAATACCAAACGGACTCTTAGTATACTAAAACACTTTTTTTACCTTTCTTTTTTGGGATTGAGTTGTGAATGTTAAACTATTTTTCTAGCTTGGATTAGCTATCTTTTTCCCTTCTTAAGATTTATTTCTTTTCTTTCCAAGGCGATTGCATTACTATTTCTGACACGATCGATTTGGCTTTCATAATAAAGAATAATTGCATCCGATTGAGAAACAAAATATGAATTTCTTTTCTTTTTGAAATTTTTTTTTTCCTTTTGACAAAATAAATGATTTGATTAAAGATAGGAATTTGTTTGGGTAGTTTCTCAAGCATTATGAAAATACACTGCATTTGTTCTAGAATGTGGTTGTGTTAAATTCACAAGTTCTCATTCCATTTGAGGATGTGACTAGACCGAATTACCTAATTAAGTACATGACTCATGTTGTACATGACAGAAAGATTATGGTCTTCACAAGTACTTTGTCATTGTAATGGATGAAACACTTGAGAGACCATTAAGCACCCATGTTCTCTTTGATATCCTTCAGAAAGTTGTTGCATCGAGTTTCTAAGCTTTATTGTGACATTTGCAACTCTAAATGCTCAAAAATTCTCAATTTTTTTTTATTATTTTAAATATACCAATTTTTCACATTCTCTGAAGAATTGTATAGTAAAAATCCAGTATGAAAATTATTTTGAAGTTGCAGTGAAGCAGGTGAATATGATTTTATTACTTGTTAGAATGATACTTAGTATATTCTTGATACCAATTGATGAATATTAATGACTTCTGTAACCTATTTCAAACTTGATATATCTTATTATCTTTGGCACAATCATACATAACATAGAATTCACACTTGGAAAGGGTGAACAATTTGCTAGAGCAGTGAGGGCTATAGCAAAATTATTGCAAAAGAGAGAAAATCGGCCGCATTAAAATGACCTTTTGGAAGGCCTGTTTGATATTTAAAAACTACTCAGGAGAGTGAATAAACATTAAACATAAGACCCTTGGATAAACAAACTAAATAAATTAAACAAATCTAAAATATAGTTAAAATAAACATTAAAATAATTTTTTTTATTGTTTTTCACAGAAAATTCTTATGTGTATGAGTAGTTATACTTAGAGCATCTCCAGCAATTGTTAAAACACTATTTTGGGTAAAATATACATTAACACGTATGATGTGTAATTTTTTTTTTTTTTTAATCTCCAGCAGTCTATTAAGATATACTGCCACATCACCAATGTATAAAATTGTTGTGTATTTTACACAACCTTTTTATAGCATATTTCATTTCTTCTTCCTCTTTCTCATTCCATTAACTAATTTCTCCTTCCTCTTTCTCATTCCATTAACTAATTAGACCATATATTAGGCATAAAACTTTCACCTATTTGTTAGGCAGAATATATGTGGCTCATTATAAAGTATTGAACTTCTAATTTTATTTCTGATCCCCATCTCTTTTTCTTCTATTAGAAATTTAGTTCCTTCTTTAATATTTCTTTTTTTATTCCATCTCTAGCAGTTCCTCTTCTATTAAGAATTTAGTTCCTTCTTTAATTATCTCCATTTTTTGTCCATAAATATCTCTGATTTCTATTTTGTCCATGGAGACCTCACAAAGATAAAAAAAATAAAAATAAATTAAAAAAATAAAATAAAAAATAAAAACAAATTCTCCCAATAGGTTTAGTTTTATTACTAATTGTAAAATGAGTGAGGATACCCAAAAGGTAAAGGTAATACAATTATATGGAGAATCAAAAGCCAAAAGATTAGTACCCAAAAAATCACTTTGAACTCCATTAACATCCCGAACATCCATTCTATTTCTCTACAATACAATTTAATTTTGTTGGGATGATTTTATTATCATAAAGTATACAAAGAGTCTCAACAACTAAAAGTTTATACCAACAAAATCACTTTGGACTCCATCAATATTCATTCTTTGTAAGGAATTTTATAAGTATGCATCATCACAAACAATTAATCAAAACTCTCTGGATCTACAGTTACATGAAGGTATCCTGTAGTGTGAGCAAAATGGCTGATATGACTAAGAGAGATTGGTGAAGATGAGAAAAGGGAGAGAAAAACTCAAGAGAGAGAAGGAGAACATAGAGAGAGAATAAAATAAAAGACAGAGATTGGATTATTTGGGGTGAAGATGAGAAAGTATAAAAAAATGGAAAGAGAGAAAAACGTAGTAGTTACCGTTACCATTTTAAATGTTGTGACGTGGCGTATCCACATAAATATCCACATGGGTTAGGTCAAATAAATCTATTTACCTCTTCTGTGCATGTATCATTTTCCTATGTGCATTTTCCTATTTTGAGAGCACAAACTATTTCACTTATTAGGTTGTATTCTCAATATGATAAGAATTTAATCAATATGGAAAATTCATACAAATTCCGTTTAGCAAAACAGTTTTTTTTGTTTGACCTTTACAAATTCAAATTTGAAGATAAGAGGATTCGATCAAGCTACAAAGAGAATAGAGCATTCACGGAGTGTTCATCGTCTTCTAGCTACCCTTCTATAGGAACTGAGGAGTAAGCCTGAAGTTGAGATATTTGGACGGGGAGTCGCAAAGCTAGAGCCGTTCAACAACTAGTTCTTCGTAAAAGGGAGTGGGTGTGAATCTGAAACAATGTCTGTTGTGATTCATCTCCATTGATTGAAATTCTTCCAACAAAGGTTTTCACGCGAAAACCACGGTGTCTCTCTAAACTTTAATTTATGGAAAATAATTTTTACATTGAATTGTTGTAGTGAATTGCGATACCTATAATTTTTGATTGGTCATCTATGCCAAAAATAAGAGAGTGGGGCCTTTCACTTGCTTGTATTTTGCATAAATAACTAATTAAAATTATTAGGTTAGACAATTTACTGCAATTCTTTAGTGTAAGTATCAGTACACTTAATTTATTTACTTGCTTTATATTTTAATATAATTTTAATTTTGTAGATAAAACTAAAATTTGAATGAATGAGCAAGTTCACCTATTTAACCCCCTCTATGTGTTTTTAAAATATTATTCCACTACCATTTCGCATGGCTCAAGTAGGGTATCTCATCCATGTCTGTTATTTATTTATTTATTTATTTTTATTATATATATATAATTGTTTTTATGGAAGATGAAATTACTAATGGGGGTTTCTATGGAGATCACAATAACACAATATATAGTTATAATATCGTCCCATCAACGAGCTCACCATATCAACCCATATGAAACAAATCCCATAAATCTCTCATCTCCACCGTCACATTTCTCAGGAATATTGAATGACATGGACAATAATTTAGGTTGTCAAGACTCCATAGAGCATGGTAAATATATATTTTGTATAAATATGATGTGTCATAATAAATTTATACAAAAATTTTAGACTAATTATTTTAAACTCCAGTCATTTTTTATACCTTTTGTGTAAAAATATACTATATTTTACACAAAAATGTCATTTTAAGGCACTGCTGAAGATGCTATCAAAGCTCTTATTATAGCTTGTCACCTTCCACAGTGACCTTCCATAGTTAAATTCTCCTAGCCTTGACTAACAACAAAAGCGAAGGATTGTTACGAACAAAGCTTCTGCAAAACAATGCCGCCATAATAACACAGCCATCCCCACCGCTGATTACCAAACCACCACTTAAATTTCCACTCCTAACATAAAAGCTCCTCTGTAGAGGACCGGAGGGAACCAGTACTGGACAGTAAAAACCGAGTCATGAGATTGTATCCTTTGACTCGAACAGCTCCTCTGTAACAAGCTGGAAACTTCAGAAAACTCATGAAATTGCAATAAAGCTCAAGCAATAATATCCAGTTCAGCCCATTGTTTCTTATTAAAAAAAATCATTACCAGATTTCCAAAGATAGAAATGAAATTATGTTGCTTCAAAGATACATCCCCACGCAACGGAGATGGAGAGTTTTCATTAAAGGACGTACTACATATTTCGTAATCGGTATCCCTTGACTCGTAGGTATAGCAAGGATCCTCTCTGCATTAGACTGGTTAAATGTCTTCTTTTTTTAATTTTTTTGCAAGATTGAATAGCTGTTTAACTAGTGACTCCTTCCATTGGCATAGATTGTGGTCAAACAAATTCAAATTGATTATTATAAGGATGAGGAGAAGGTGAAAGTCTACAATACTCCGAGTGCCGGGATGCCGTATCCCGAGCTTCCCAGTTGTTGGATTCTCAGCTATTGGATCATCCCGCCCCACCACCACATTCAATGGCCGAAAATTTCGGGAGTACTGTACGGCTTGTACGTTGAAGAAATCGTAAAAGAAGACCTGATTCCAAATGGTAATTTTCCATTTTAAACATTCCTTAAATAGGTATTGGCCACTACCAAAACTTCTCCAAGCCCAAGAGACAATCATCCGACTAAGTATGATTCTAAAAAGAGACATTAGGAAAAAGGAGTGTACAAAAGCTGAAAGAAACCGAAAAATCAAACCGGACCGAACCGGTCGGTTTGGTCCCTTTTTTTTACAAGAGGAAGTTGACAGCAAAAGATGATTGATGGTATCTTCATACAATTTATGCCGTTCATGAATGTCACATAGTTTTGTGGTTAGTGATAATTTTATCTTATTTAGTTTTCTTCCAATCACACTTGTTATGGATCAAATTGGCTGAGAATTAATATATTCCTTGTTACCAAACACCGAATATGTGGTCTTACAAAGTTTTGAATGAACGAACAGTTAGAGAGCTGGATTGCATTGTATAGGACAGTTTAATTATAAAGCAACGTTCAAGTGTTTCCAACCCTGATTTTAAGTAATATAATTCATGAGCTGACAGAGAAAAAGATACCAGTATTTACTTGTTACCAAAAGAAAAAAATAAAATAAAAAATTGAATTCGATTCTGTCATATTTTATGACCATAAAGAGATAGAACCAACCGCAAACAATATTTCCTTTATTCTCACAAACATTATCTTTATATTTTTAATATAACGGAGAAAAAAATAGGTATGTATCAGCACATAAAAATAAAGAAGAACTAAACAAATTAGATTCAACCAAAAGACATTCATTATAGTAGTAGTCAGTTTCCTAACATAGTTGGCAAAATCCAAATTGAGGGCGGCATATGATTATGTGACGGATCAAGAGTGTAATGTGTCCCAAAGCTTCCACTCTCTACATTGAAGATGCCATTGTCACGGCGACCACATGGGGGATGGAAATGAAGGTCAATATAATCATCGGTGTAGTATATAGAATTTGGCTGGCAGCCTGGCCATTTGGAAGCTGAAATACAAATTGAATGGTTATCTCCCAAAAACATGGCGTCTCCGTCCAAGCCCTTCATTTCAACCCGCTTAGGCAAACCCTGTTCAAGTTGCTCTAAGAGCAACTTGAAAACCTTAAACCCTGTAGTTTCATGCTTACAATCATTATGTTCATCATATACCATATTCCTTTGCACAAGAAGTAAATCCCCGCGAGATGATTCAACAAGATACGTCCGATCAAAAACAACATCAGTCTTTGGTGCAATTACCTTCACTTGAGCAGCCATACTCTCCCCAACCCTTTTATTAAGATCAACCATTATGATTCTACTCCAATAATCAACTGCAAAAATATTGTCTTTATAATATATGACATCATGGATGAGGAAAAATCTCTCTCTATCAATGTAAGTCCAAGCTTTGTCTCCTGGCTGAAAGAATGCCAGTGTTTTATTATCACTATAGATAGCACTAACAATATAGTCATTAGGAGATAAAACAGGATCAGCAGACACTGTAGCTTTCATAACTTCAAAATCAACTTCATCCTCAACCGGAGTTGTGTCGTAATATCCGATTTCGGGGTCGATATCAATATCGTCTTCAACGCGGTCGAATTCTGCACGGTCCATAATCGGAGGAAGTTGAATGGTATCGCCAGAGAACGGATTGATTAGGGTTAACGCAAATGATTCTTCAACAGTAAATAACCAACCATGTGAGGAACCAGAAAGCCTCTTTGTGTAAGGTACCCGTAACTGAAAGTCATATAATTTATTGTGAGTGATGCTGTATAGACTACGTCTTTCCTCCGTATTATCTTCTGTAGGAACCATTAAGAATGGAACTTGTCTACCACCCTTCTTTTGAAGGAATTCAACTTTGTTCTCCATTACTACATACTGCCATTCTTTACAGACTACACCAAAGCGAACATAATCGGACAGCGAAACCAGTTTGTCGAGAATCATAGCTAATAAATCCTTAGGAAGCCATGCCCAATCTGACTCCAATAATGAGTTCATTTCCATAGCCAATAGCACTGCAATGTCAAAAAAATCAACTTACACCATGTCTACAATACTATTAATTGGCAACAATCTGAACGCCATTCATAATCTTAAACTAAATGATTCACAAAAAAAAGAAAAAAGAAAGAAACACCCAAAGCGGTAAATCTGGATTTAGTTTGTATTAATTATAAACCTAAATCTGGTGTTATCTATTTATATAAACAAAAAAGAAATATATTAATATATCTAGATACATGAAATATTCCAGCATAAATTTGTTAATCACTACTCACCTGAACTCTGGGCGACGCAAACCAATAGAACAATCAATGCCAAAAACGAACAATGAGTAAAGATTTGACGCTGTACTCACCTATATATATGTGTGTGAAAATTCTTTTCCTAATAAGAAAGCAATTGTTATAGGAAAGTTCTTAGAATCCTAATAGAATAAGGATGAGTCCAAGGTTTTATTTCCTCGTCTCGTCACTCTCCGGTTTTATTTCCTCGTCTCGTCTTATAAGGATAGATATTTATAATAATAATAAATGATAAATTGGAGACACTGCCCAGAAGAAGAAAAAAAATTTACGTACAATACATGATGTAGTTCAATAAAAGAGTGATACCTGTCATGAATTGAATAACAAATCGGGTTAACAGGATGAGGACATATTCAACATGATGATATGGCCGCTAGGATTTTTTATTTGATCCGACAATTCTTATGGTCTGTGCAACACAACTCGGGTCTTTAATCAAACAATTTGATTAGAAATTCGCTCGGATTATGACTTGAAAATCGTGTAACCGATTCGATCCAATCCTTCAAATATATCTATCTATACTATTATATTATATATATTATTTATTAATAATTGATATAGAAAGAGTTTTTAAAATAGTTTATATAAAATTCTAACACAAATTATTTATTTATTATGAGCTTTTATTTATTTTTAATTAATATAAGGTGTTTTGAAGTGTTTCTATAAAACTCAAATTACTTATTTATTATGAATTTTTTAATAAAAGAAAATTTAATTAGTCAAGAAAATATATAAAGAAAATAAATAATTTAGTCTCTCTAATTAGACAAAAAAAATATACAAAAAGAAAGAAAATAAATAATTTAGTCTCTTTAATTAGACAAGAAAATATATATAAAGAAATATTTACGTCTTAGTAGATAAATAAAATATTCAATAATTATATTCACTAACTTGTTGAATAATATTTATTAGTAAAATAAGTATTAGTGAATTGTAATAATAAAAAATAGTCTTGATTTTAATATTGTTTTAGGAGTTTACAGATACATCTATCAATAATTAAATTTCTATTGAAAAGTTTCATTAATAATTTTTATTTATCTCTTTTACTTTGTGTCATTTATATATATATATATATATATATATATATATATATATGTATATGTTCATTGATCATTTTAGAATTTAGCTGATTATATTTTATAGAATAATTTTTTAATTTATTATTGTAAAGATTTTGTAAATTGTCATCATTATTTAATTTTATAATTTGTAATTGTAAATTAATTTTATTGACTATTTGAGAAAATAATTGTTTAATTACTTTGTTGAGTATTAATTTTAAATTAAATTTGATTAGTAAACTTAAATATATATATATATATATATATATATATATATATATATATATATATACTACTCCCTCCATCCCAAAAAAAACAAAAGTACACCTTTCATTATTGGTTGTCTTCAGATCCCTCTGCATTTATTAATTTAACTTTTAACATTTTTTGCCTTGTAAAAATAAAAAATAAAAAATTTATTTGTTGTCCCAAAATAAATATCTCATTTGAAAAGCAAAAGTACTATTTGTTTTGTAACATTACCAATTTAATCTTCTTTTATTAAACTTATAAAAATAAACAATCATATTCATATATGGGACCCACTATATATTTTTTTTTTCTTTTTTTTTTCCTGAATGAAGGATATTTATAAAAAAATTATAAACAATAATGTATATGGAAATACAGTGAAGGCATACCCTCACTTTAGAAATCATAAACTACCCTAAAAAAGGAAAGAGCAAAAAAGAAAGCACTGCTAAGAACAAATTGGTTACAAAATATCCTGAAGGCATACCCCAATGACATCAAGAACCTCCCAAATAATACACTTAGCTAATTCCATTGCATCTCTACATATATCATTATGCATTCTCTCATTTCTTTCTATCCAGATAAAATATAACAGCGCAATAAACAAAATTCTAGACATTTTGTTACTCTTTTCTAAAAAACGTTGATTAAATACCAATACCAAGTTCTGCAAATCCAAGACCCTTTGTAAATTCCATCCAACTATGGCAGAGATACCATTCCAAACCTTCCAAGTAAAATCACAGCTGCAAAATAAATGATCCAGAGTTTCCACACTCTTCAGACATAAATAGCACCTAGATACAATAGAGAAACCTTTATTTTGCAGAAAATTATGAGTTAAAATACCCTCCTGCAAGACCAAAACAGAATGAGTAGACCATCTTGGACGCCCCCCACTCCAGCATAAACCATACCAGCAAACATTATGTCTTGGACTTCTACACACCTCCCAAGCTGCTTTGAAACAAAAATTGGACTTCCATTTTAATTGATCAACTCCCCCAAGTATCCTATGATTGTAAAAAACATGTCTCAACTCCCCTAAGTATTCATTTTAATTGATCAACTCCCACTATAAATATTTTGATAATTACTATCATTATAATAAAAAGAATAATGATAGAAACATCGAACATTTATCCCCAAATAGGCACCGAACCTAACGTGGTGAGAATCAACCACGTCATCTACTTAAAGCTTCCTCAAAAAAAAAAAAAAAAAACTGCAAATGACAAAGATACCCTCATGTTCAGTCTTATTTTCTTTTCATACCCTTCATTTTTCTCTCTTTACGATTCTCTTCACTCTCTCTCAAATTGCTCACCCATCTCTCTCGACTGACATTCTCTTCACTCTCTCTCAAATTTGGGTCTAAATTCTCTCTTTTCCATCCCTTTCAAATTCTGTAACTTTTTCTCTATTTAAAAATTTACCCATCTCCTGTCTATCTCTATGAAAATTTTCTTCACCGTACCTTTTCTCTATCTAAATTTTCTTCCTCTGTAATCATTTTTTCTCTTTAAAAATTTATCCATCTCTTTCTCTCTAAAATCTTGCACGCAAACCTGGATCTCTAAACTTCATCAAAATAGGTTTATTAGTCTATATCATGGTGGCTTATTAACTTGGTCTGGTGTTCTTCAAAGAGAGAAGACAACAAAAAAAATAAATAAATAAGTAGTTGAAGGGTTAAATATATGAATTGAGAAGATGGTGGCCATGGAATACGCAAAATAGAGAATTTTGGAAAGAGAAAGATGAGTGGGGGTACGTAATAAAGATAAAGGAAAATGGGTTATGTAATAAAGATAAGGGCAAAAACTTGGGTTAGAAACTCTAAGAAACATGAACAAGAAAATATGATATGGCAAAGCACGTCAATTTCGGTGCCCATTTGGTGATTTTCGTTCGGTTACTGTATCATTACTCTAATAAAAAAAGGACAAAGCTTGGGTTCTCCCCTAGGAGGACTAACTTCATCTCTTATAAAACTTAGACACGTGTAAAATTAAAATAGTTTAAAATGGGCATTTCCTATCTTTTTACGGGTAAAATCGAACCCAACCTGTATCTGAAACCCTAATCATCATTCTCCTAAGCTCGTTGTGGCAGCCGTCCTCCTCCACTACTCACCATTTCCATTCTTTCTTATATCTTTGCCACAAATTTATTTCCCCAATCCCACTGGTCCATTTCCATACCCCCAATCTCTCTCTATTCAATTCTATCCTTAATCTTTTCCTTTGCATTCTTGTCTGTCTCTTTGACTGCCAATAGGAACAAATATTTTATATCGATATGTGACACAAATATATTATACTCTACAAATTAAAAATTAGGTTTTAGAACTAGAGGACAAGCTAAGATGAGCAAGTATCTACCCCTTAAATCTATCCTCTTGTTCTTGGCAATGCTCTAGTTATGTTATTTGAACTACGTCCAAAGCAGAGAGCTATCATGATCAAACTCTTTGGGCTTTTGAAAACAAATCTGTGAGATATATTTTATAATTGGCTAATTTCGTTGTCAAAACAAGTCCGATCGAGTCATAATTTTTCAGTTCTAAAAATTCAAGATTGAAGATCGGATGCGAATTTGAAGAAATTCAAGTGTTCATGGTATACTACACTCCGAGATGATGATAACAATGTTTTAGGAAGGTATGTGATTGAGTGAGAACACTTTAGGGAGTTCAGAAGATTGAAGGAAACAGAGATTTCACTTCTGTCCACTGGGAACCAGTAGGAGAATCCTTGAACCGGTAGCAAAACCTTGGTTCACAGTAGAATTCTTCCAGACTTTATGGATTTCGATTTGGATTTGGATTTAGGAGTCCCTAGTTTACGGGATTCCCGAGTTGTAATAACTAAGATTATGGATTTAAGCTTCATTTAATGATAGTTTTTCATTTCGCCATTATTTCTTTCATTATTGTATATTGTATTCTGTATTTGCTTATTACTAGGTACTTGATGTCTCCTAATTTTTATGTATAAGCCTAGCCAACTTATATATAAAAATTAAGGGGTATCACAATGAGTTTTCCTAATAATTTTGTAAGCATCTTATATACATGCTTCTAAATCTCATACATATTTCACATATAAACATTTCATATATGTGCTTTACTTCACATACGCATTTTATTTACATGGCCATGTAACACATTCTTCATCATTTAAACACATAAGAATGTAACAAGTAAGCACTGGACAGTAAAAACCGAGTCATGAGATTGTATCCTTTGACTCGAACAGCTCCTCTGTAACAAGCTGGATGGAAACTTCAGAAAACTCATGAAATTGCAATAAAGCTCAAGCAATAATATCCAGTTCAGCCCATTGTTTCTTATTAAAAAAATCATTACCAGATTTCCAAAGATAGAAATGAAATTATGTTGCTTCAAAGATACATCCCCACGCAACGGAGATGAAGAGTTTTCATTAAAGGATGTACTACATATTTCGGAATCGGTATCCCTTGACTCGTAGGTATAGCAAGGATCCTCTCTGCATTAGACTGGTTAAATGTCTTCTTTTTTTAATTTTTTTGCATGATTGAATAGCTGTTTAACTAGTGACTCCTTCCATTGGCATAGATTGTGGTCAAACAAATTCAAATTGATTATTATAAGGATGAGGAGAAGGTGAAAGTCTACAATACTCCGAGTGCCGGGATGCCGTATCCTGAGCTTCCCAGTTGTTGGATTCTCAGCTATTGGATCATCCCGCCCCACCACCACATTCAATGGCCGAAAATTTCGGGAGTACTGTACGGCTTGTACGTTGAAGAAATCGTAAAAGAAGACCTGATTCCAAATGGTAATTTTCCATTTTAAACATTCCTTAAATAGGTATTGGCCACTACCAAAACTTCTCCAAGCCCAAGAGACAATCATCCGACTAAGTATGATTCTAAAAAGAGACATTAGGAAAAAGGAGTGTACAAAAGCTGAAAGAAACCGAAAAATCAAACCGGACCGAACCGGTCGGTTTGGTCCCTTTTTTTTACAAGAGGAAGTTGACAGCAAAAGATGATTGATGGTATCTTCATACAATTTATGCCGTTCATGAATGTCACATAGTTTTGTGGTTAGTGATAATTTTATCTTATTTAGTTTTCTTCCAATCACACTTGTTATGGATCAAATTGGCTGAGAATTAATATATTCCTTGTTACCAAACACCGAATATGTGGTCTTACAAAGTTTTGAATGAACGAACAGTTAGAGAGCTGGATTGCATTGTATAGGACAGTTTAATTATAAAGCAACGTTCAAGTGTTTCCAACCCTGATTTTAAGTAATATAATTCATGAGCTGACAGAGAAAAAGATACCAGTATTTACTTGTTACCAAAAGAAAAAAATAAAATAAAAAATTGAATTCGATTCTGTCATATTTTATGACCATAAAGAGATAGAACCAACCGCAAACAATATTTCCTTTATTCTCACAAACATTATCTTTATATTTTTAATATAACGGAGAAAAAAATAGGTATGTATCAGCACATAAAAATAAAGAAGAACTAAACAAATTAGATTCAACCAAAAGACATTCATTATAGTAGTAGTCAGTTTCCTAACATAGTTGGCAAAATCCAAATTGAGGGCGGCATATGATTATGTGACGGATCAAGAGTGTAATGTGTCCCAAAGCTTCCACTCTCTACATTGAAGATGCCATTGTCACGGCGACCACATGGGGGATGGAAATGAAGGTCAATATAATCATCGGTGTAGTATATAGAATTTGGCTGGCAGCCTGGCCATTTGGAAGCTGAAATACAAATTGAATGGTTATCTCCCAAAAACATGGCGTCTCCGTCCAAGCCCTTCATTTCAACCCGCTTAGGCAAACCCTGTTCAAGTTGCTCTAAGAGCAACTTGAAAACCTTAAACCCTGTAGTTTCATGCTTACAATCATTATGTTCATCATATACCATATTCCTTTGCACAAGAAGTAAATCCCCGCGAGATGATTCAACAAGATACGTCCGATCAAAAACAACATCAGTCTTTGGTGCAATTACCTTCACTTGAGCAGCCATACTCTCCCCAACCCTTTTATTAAGATCAACCATTATGATTCTACTCCAATAACCAACTGCAAAAATATTGTCTTTATAATATATGACATCATGGATGAGGAAAAATCTCTCTCTATCAATGTAAGTCCAAGCTTTGTCTCCTGGCTAAAAGAATGCCAGTGTTTTATTATCACTATAGATAGCACTAACAATATAGTCATTAGGAGATAAAACAGGATCAGCAGACACTGTAGCTTTCATAACTTCAAAATCAACTTCATCCTCAACAGGTGTTGTGTCGTAATATCCAATTTCGGGGTCGATATCAATATAGTCTTCAACGTGGTCAAATTCTGCACGGTCCATAATCGGAGGAAGCTGAATGGTATCGCCAGAGAATGGATTGATTAGGGGTTACGCAAATGATTCTTCTAACAGTAAATAACCAACCATGTGAGGAACCAAAAAGCCTCTTTGTGTAAGGTACCCGTAACTGAAAGTCATATAATTTATTGTGAGTGATGCTGTATAGACTACGTCTTTCCTCCCTATTATCTTCTGTAGGAACCATTAAGAATGGAACTTGTCTACAACACTTCTTTTGAAGGAATTCAACTTTGTTCTCCATTACTACATACTGCCATTCTTTACAGACTACACCAAAGCGAACATAATCGGACAGCAAAACCAGTTTGTCGAGAATCGTAGCTAATAAATCCTTAGGAAGCCATGCCCAATCTGATTCCAATAATGAGTTCATTTCCATAGCCAATAGCACTGCAATGTCAAAAAAATCAACTTACACCATGTCTACAATACTATTAATTGGCAACAATCTGAACGCCATTCATAATCTTAAACTAAATGATTCACAAAAAAAAAGAAAAAAGAAAAAGAAACACCCAAAGCGGTAAATCTGGATTTAGTTTGAATTAATTATAAACCTAAATCTGGTGTTATCTATTTATATAAACAAAAAAGAAATATATTAATATATCTAGATACATGAAATATTCCAGCATAAATTTGTTCATCACTACTCACCTGAACTCTGGGCGATGCAAACCAATAGAACAATCAATGCCAAAAACGAACAATGAGTAAAGATATGACGCTGTACTCACCTATATATATGTGTGTGATAATTCTTTTCCCAATAAGAAAGCAATTGTTATAGGAAAGTTCTTAGAATCCTAATAGAATAAGGACGAGTCCAAGGTTTTATTTCCTCGTCTTGTCACTCTCCGGTTTTATTTCCTCGTCTCGTCTTATAAGGATAGATATTTATAATAATAATAAATGATAAATTGGAGACACTATCCAGAAGAAGAAAAAAAATATATATGTACAATACATGATGTAGTTCAATAAAAGAGTGATACCTGTCATGAATTGAATAACAAATCGGGTTAACTGGATGAGGACATATTCAACATGATGATATGGCCGCTAGGATTTTTTATTTGATCCGACAATTCTTATGGTCTGTGCAACACAACTCGGGTTCGCTCGGATTAGGATTGAAAATCGTGTAACCGATTCGATCCAATCCTTCAAATATATCTATCTATACTATTATATTATATATTTTATTTATTAATTTATATACAAAGAGTTTTTAAAATAGTTTATATAAAATTCTAACACAAATTATTTATTTATTATGAGCTTTTATTTATTTTTAATTAATATAAGGTGTTTTGAAGTGTTTCTATAAAACTCAAATTACTTATTTATTATGAATTTTTTAATAAAAGAAAATTTAATTAGGCAAGAATATATATAAAGAAAATTAATAATTTAGTCTCTCTAATTAGACAAAAAAAAATATACAAAAAGAAAGAAAATAAATAATTTAGTCTCTTTAATTAGACAAGAAAATAATATATAAAGAAATATTTACGTCTTAGTAGATAAATAAAATATTCAATAATTATATTTACTAACTTGTTGAATAATATTTATTAGTAAAATAAGTATTAGTGAATTGTAATAATAAAAAATAGTCTTCATTTTAATATTGTTTTAGGAGTTTATAGATACATCTATCAATAATTAAATTTCTATTGAAAAGTTTCATTAATAATTTTTATTTATCTCTTTTACTTTGTGTCATTTATATATATATATATATATATATATATATATATATATATATATATATATGTATGTATATGTTCATTGATCATTTTAGAATTTAGCTGATTATATTTTATAGAATAATTTTATAATATATTATTGTATAGATTTTGTAAATTGTCATCATTATTTAATTTTATAATTTGTAATTGTAAATTAATTTTATTGACTATTTGAGAAAATAATTGTTTAATTACTTTGTTGAGTATTAATTTTAAATTAAATTTGATTAGTAAAATTAAATATATATATATATATATATACTACTCACTCCATCCCAAAAAAAACAAAAGTACACCTTTCATTATTGGTTGTCTTCAGATCCCTCTGCATTTATTAATTTAACTTTTAACATTTTTTGCCTTGTAAAAATAAAAAATAAAAAATTTATTTGTTGTCCCAAAATAAATATCTCATTTGAAAAGCAAAAGTACTATTTGTTTTGTAACGTTACCAATTTAATCTTCTTTTATTAAACTTATAAAAATAAACAATCATATTCATATATGGGACCCACTATAAATTTTTTTTTTTCTTTTTTTTTTTCCTGAATGAAGGATATTTATAAAAAAATTATAAACAATAATGTATATGGAAATACAATGAAGGCATACCCTCACTTTAGAAATCATAAACTACCCTAAAAAAGGAAAGAGCAGAAAAGAAAGCACTGCTAAGAACAAATTGGTTACAAAATATCCTGAAGGCATACCCCAATGACATCAAGAACATCCCAAATAATACACTTAGCTAATTCCATTGCATCTCTACATATATCATTATGCATTCTCTCATTTCTTTCTATCCAGATAAAATATAACAACGCAGTAAACAAAATTCTAGACATTTTGTTACTCTTTCCTAAAAAACGTTGATTAAATACCATTACCAAGTTCTGCAAATCCAAGACCTTTTTTAAATTCCATCCAACTATGGCAAAGATACCATTCCAAACCTTCCAAGTAAAATCACAGCTGCAAAATAAATGATCCAGAGTTTCCACACTCTTAAGACATAAATAGCACCTAGATACAATAGAGAAACCTTTATTTTGCAGAAAATTATGAGTCAAAATACCCTCCTGCAAGACCAAAACAGAATGAGTAGACCATCTTGGACGCCCCCCACTCCAGCATAAACCATACCAGCAAACATTATGTCTTGGACTTCTACACACCTCCCAAGCTGCTTTGAAACAAAAATTGGACTTCCATTTTAATTGATCAACTCCCCCAAGTATCCTATGATTGTAAAAACATGTCTCAACTCCCCCAAGTATTCATTTTAATTAATCAACTCCCACTATAAATATTTTGATAATTACTATCATTATAATAAAAAGAATAATGATAGAAACATCGAACATTTATCCCCAAATAGGCACCGAACCTAACGTGGTGAGAATCAACCACGTCATCTACTTAAAGCTTCCTCAAAAAAAAAAAAAAACTGCAAATGACAAAGATACCCTCATGTTCAGTCTTATTTTCTTTTCATACCCTTCATTTTTCTCTCTTTACGATTCTCTTCACTCTCTCTCAAATTGCTCACCCATCTCTCTCGACTGACATTCTCTTCACTCTCTCTCAAATTTGGGTCTAAATTCTCTCTTTTCCATCCCTTTCAAATTCTGTAACTTTTTCTCTATTTAAAAATTTACCCATCTCCTGTCTATCTCTATGAAAATTTTCTTCACCGTACCTTTTCTCTATCTAAATTTTCTTCCTCTGTAATCATTTTTTCTCTTTAAAAATTTATCCATCTCTTTCTCTCTAAAATCTTGCACGCAAACCTGGATCTCTAAACTTCATCAAAATAGGTTTATTAGTCTATATCATGGTGGCTTATTAACTTGGTCTGGTGTTCTTCAAAGAGAGAAGACAAAAAAAAATAATAATAATAAGTAGTTGAAGGGTTAAATATTTGAATTGAGAAGATGGTGGCCATGGAATACGCAAAATAGAGAATTTTGGAAAGAGAAAGAGGAATGGGGGTACGTAATAAAGATAAAGGAAAATGGGTTATGTAATAAAGATAAGGGCAAAAACTTGGGTTAGAAACTCTAAGAAACATGAACAAGAAAATATGATATGGCAAAGCACGTCAATTTCGGTGCCCATTTGGTGATTTTCGTTCAGTTACTGTATCATTACTCTAATAAAAAAAGGACAAAGCTTGGGTTCTCCCCTAGGAGGACTAACTTCATCTCTTATAAAATTTAGACACGTGTAAAATTAAAATAGTTTCAAATGGGCATTTCCTATCTTTTTACGGGTAAAATCGAACCCAACCTGTATCTGAAACCCTAATCATCATTCTCCTAAGCTCGTTGTGGCCGCCGTCCTCCTCCACTACTCACCATTTCCATTCTTTCTTATATCTTTGCCACAAATTTATTTCCCCAATCCCACTGGTCCATTTCCATACCCCCAATCTCTCTCTATTCAATTCTATCCTTAATCTATTCCTTTGCATTCTTGTCTGTCTCTTTGACTGCCAATAGGAACAAATATTTTATATCGATATGTGACACAAATATATATACTCTATAAATTAAAAATTAGATTTTAGAACTAGAGGACAAGCTAAGATGAGCAAGTATCTACCCCTTAAATCTATCCTCTTGTTCTTGGCAATGCTCTAGTTATGTTATTTGAACTACGTCCGAAGCAGAGAGCTATCATGATCAAACTCTTTGGGCTTTTGAAAACAAATCTGTGAGATATATTTTATAATTGGCTAATTTCGTTGTCAAAACAAGTCCGATCGAGTCATAATTTTTCAGTTCTAAAAATTCAAGATTGAAGATCAGATGCGAATTTGAAGAAATTCAAGTGTTCATGGTATACTACATTCCGAGATGATGATAACAATGTTTTAGGAAGGTATGTGATTGAGTGAGAACACTTTAGGGAGTTCAGAAGATTGAAGGAAACAGAGATTTCACTTCTGTCCATTGGGAACCGGTAGGAGAATCTTTGAACCGGTAGCAAAACCTTGGTTCACAGTAGAATTCTTCCAGACTTTATGGATTTTGATTTGGATTTGGATTTAGGAGTCCCTAGTTTACGGGATTCCCGAGTTGTAATAACTAAGATTATGGATTTAAGCTTCATTTAATGATAGTTTTTCATTTCGCCATTATTTCTTTCATTATTGTATATTGTATTCTGTATTTGTTTATTACTAAGTACTTGATGTCTCCTAATTTTTATGTATAAGCCTAGCCAACTTATATATAAAAATTAAGGGGTATCACAATGAGTTTTCCTAATAATTTTGTAAGCATCTTATATACATGCTTCTAAATCTCATACATATTTCACATATAAACATTTCATATATGTGCTTTACTTCACATACGCATTTTATTTACATGGCCATGTAACAAATTCTTCATCCTTTAAACACATAAGAATGTAACAAGTAAGCATGCTTCTCAAAACATTAAACACTTTAGCATGAAACACATAGTTAATCCAAGTAAATTCTTCACCCCATCTAGGTAAGCCATTACCCGGCATCCTAAAGGTTTTCAAACCTTTACTCTGATACCAAATCTGTAACGACCTAAACCCGGAGGTCCAGATCACTAACCGGGTCCTAGTCGGACTTGGAGACAACTAAGGGTAAAATGGTCGTTTCTAAATAATTGAGAGGAGTGGGTTGAATCTAAATGAGTCAAAGATATCCATTTAGGTCATCACAGCTATATAAACCTATTTCATATGGTTCAAGGTGCATGAACACTATTCACATGATTAGCCCCTTCTGGTTTAGAAGATTTCTGGAGTAGTATACACTAAAATGATAATAACTTTCACTATAGTTGGAATTTTGGAATGAAATTGGTATCATTGGAAATCTGACTCAAAATAATTGAGTTTAGATTTAAATTTGACCCAATTCGGTTTAGAAATGAAGAAGACATGGCTGTATGAAGTTGGGTTAAGACTGTAAGTGACTGAAAGTTCCATTTGGCAAAAAATGGAAGATCAGCAAGCTGACAGTGAGGGTCCAAAATGCCCTTAAATCAGAAGAGGTCAAGAGAAGCTACAATGACTGTCCACATCTGAGATCAAAAACGGGCTACCAAACGAATTTTTCTGGAAAAACACGAAGAAGAAACCCCTCTCGGAATCAAATTTTCTACCCAGTGTCGCGAGAGAAAATGAAAAAAACTCGCTGTAAAATGCCCAAAATGTCCCTCCATGAAATCTGGTCATGAGGGTTAAAAAGCTTCTAAAATACAAAACTGAGAGCTGAACTTTGCGAGGGATTTTCGGTACTAAGACGACATTTTCTGAAAAAATGCGAAGAAGAAACCCCCCGTAAAATCACGTTTTCTAAGTGACCATATGAAGACCGGAATTCACTTTCGAAGAAAAATCCCAAAATACCCTAAAATCATATTATGCAATAAAAATGTAAAATAAGTCTATAAGAGGCTCAAATCACCAAGGATGAGGTTTTTCTTAAAAACGATCATGCACGCAAACGTAACTTACCCATTAGGACATACTACAATGGTCCACGGCTTAAAAATATCGCCGATGCAAAAATTCGACCCCCCTATAGCCAAAAAGGCAAAAATGAACTAGAAATGGGAAATTTGAAAACTAAAATTAATAAATGATTTCAAATTACCGTTTGGCCCTTGGCCACACTTCATCCATATTAAATAAGTCCTAATGAATGTGCTCATGCACACTTTGCATCACCCAATTTGGAAATGAACCCTTAAAGGCTCGAATTTTACTATTTTAGCTCAAAATGCAAAGTATGAAACTAAAATGCAAAAATGAAAACAAAATGGTGATTGGCCCTTGGCCACACCTCATACATATTAAATGAATGCTAGATAATGAATTTCATACCCGATGCACACTCCGGTGCAAAAATGTCATGCTAAAACCCTAATTTCTGATATATTCTCATTAAAGGCAAGATTTCAACATTTATGAATATACATGAATTTCAAATATGGTTTGGCCCTTAGCCTCATATCATATACATAAAATGATAATCAAAAAGTGTGCTTGGGCACACATTACAAGTTTAGAATCAAATATACACATTTGACAAATAAGGCTACAAATGGCTTTTCAAGCCAACCTTTACAAGAATGGAACCTTCAAGTCCACAAATCATCCAAGTATAACGAGAATCTCAACCTTGATTCCTGTACCTGAAAAATGTCCTCACTACATGGATGAGTAACATAAAACTACTCGTAGGAAATGAGCATGCATCGACCTAACATTTTACAAAGTTATTACATTAACTTAAAACAATTCAAAAGGGTCATGCCACCTAACGTCTATGTCAGAGGTGAGACTCAGGGAGCATCTTAAGCTACCTTAAAATATTTCTAGCATAAATCACATCATTCATGCAATTTAAACAATACAGAAGCATGTTATACAAAGCAACAAGATATAGATCCTCAAAGCCATTGACTTGAAATCTAAAATGTGAAAACAACTAAAGTGGGTCATGTTACCTAACGTCTATGTTCCAAATGAATCTATAGATCATTCCTAAGTTGCATTTGAACAATATAGCATAGATGTACTTAACAACATCAAAAACCTGCAATGATTCATTAGAAATCATAATACCTGAATGTACTTAACAACATCAAAACCTGCAATGACTCATTAGAAATCATAATGCCTGAATATACTTAACAACATTAAATCGTCAATAATCAAAACCACAAGTCACAATTAAACATTGGTTGCCAACTTGGAATTGAATGCGAAATCAAGTAATGGAAGACTTGGACATCAAATCTTGGATAAAGCCAAGACCTAAACGGTTATTCCAAGTATTAACCCCTGGGAATACCACCCTAAGTGCGCACTATAAAATAGGGAGAACTCATACCTCCCGTACTAGAGCCAAACTCTAGCCATGTCTCTGTAACAATGTCCCAAGTGACTCCAAAATAAATAAGTTAACAACTTATATACGAAATATATATAAAGCACGAAACTACATTCCATGCACAAGTAGGTTGTAACCACACAACTCATGCTCTAAATCCACAACTACTATAGGATGACAAATGTCGAATCTTCATAGCGTGATTCGTTACGCGCTATAATAACATCACATGTCGAATCTTCAATGTGCGATTCGTTACACGCTATAACAATATAATTCAATATTGAAAACATAAATTGAAGAATCTAATACAAGTCCAAAATCATGATTTAAATATACAATCAGTGTCAAACATATGATTAAATCATTAACGCAATAGAAATGAAAATTAATTACATAACCTAATTAATGTCTCTAAGTTTCAAATCTCAATTAAATGACTCCTAATTAACACATGTTAAACGACATAGCATGGTCATTACATATACCACATCAAAAACTTAATTAGGTCATTGAAACAATAAAGTGGAATTTAATTAAATCATGATAATTAAATCCCTAACTTCTAAAGCAACTTCAAATGGTCCTAATTTAATATATGTAAGTATATAAGTCCTAGTCATACAAATATCAAGTTAAAAACTCAATTAAGCCAATGAAACCTTTAAATAGATTTTAATTAATTCTTTTAATTAGAATCTCTAGATTTTCAAACTTATCCAAATGGTCTCAAATTAAAGTATGTTAAATAACATGCCAATACTCAATTTAAAAACATAACATAAGTTAATTTCATGCAAGGTACGTCATGAGAATTAAACTTTTACCAATGATAATTATTAAATAAAAAATGCAATTCTTATTCAATTAATCCCAATTTAATATATGTTAACAAACATATTAAGGCCTAATTTATCATCATGCCATAATTCAATTCTAAATTACGTACATCCTTGTAAATTAAATCTTATATAAAGAAATAAATATTACTAATTATCTAGATTTGATACAAGGCATGCGAACAAGTTGTATAATCATAGAAAACACTTAATACAACACATACATAATCCTAAAACATCCCCTACCTCAATTTGAGATGGAAATCTCAAAAGCCACAAAAATGAAACGGCTCCAAATCCGACAATATTTCGGGGTTTTGTCGAGGACAACGTCGTGAACATTAAACTCCAAAGAGGACCTACCAAAATTCTAACTTGACCTCAAACCCGAACTCAAAAATTGGCCAAAAATGGGGTTCTAATAAGAGGAAAAGATGCGCGTAGTCAAGATAAACACAAAACGCAAAGGCACTATGACTTTTTAACAAAGAGAAAAAGGTTTAATTGGGAAAAGAAGGGTGTCAGCCCCCCCTTGGGCTGCCATGGGAGTTGCTGGTCGTGCATGAAGAGGGGAGAAGATAACTTTTTTAATTTTATAACCCCCTATTTATAGGAAAACCATAAAAGTGCCCCGAAAGGGCCTTGTCGGATCCGAAAAAGTGGAATTTGAGCAAACGCGCTCAAACGGCAAAACTCCATGAACTAAAAAAAACCAAAATGAGAAAATATGAACAACAAAAGAAACGGCGTCAAAAACTGAGTCCCGAGTAGAGAGATATGCCCCGAACAAGTTTCGGCGGCAACCGGGGCCAGAAACCCTAAAACTGGAAAAAAAAAATGACTAGAAGGGAATTCTAAGAGTACGTGACTCGACAAAAAGTAAAAATAAATCTCGTACAAGGATCCAGGTTCAAAATAAGGTATTTAGCAATAACTTTAATTAATTGCACAATGGCCCCTCCAAAAAATGAAAACTACACTAATGACCCTAGATTTAAAATATCTTCAAAAAATATTTTCTTAAAAACCCATGAAATAAAATATCTTCAAAATATATTTACGAAAAACACCCCAAAAAAAGAAAAAGATTCTGAAAAAGTATGCATCCATGCCCCTGTGGACACCGGGAGCAACCAGAGTACTTTACTACAAAAGTAAAGATACGTATTTCGTGAAAACCACTTAGAATGAAGATACGTGAAGTCAAAAACCAACTCTGAACACAAAAAGTGAGGTTATGCCAATAAAGTGACAAACGGGGAAAAGATAAAATAGGGAAAAGGACGAAAAGTGAATAGTGTCGAAAAACGAAAAATATGGAAATGACTCGGTCCTTAAAGGAAGTTGTCAATCCAGGGGAAAGAGTCTCAGAAACCATTTTCGAACACTCGAGACGACACTAAGTGATGAGCAACCAAACACCGAAAGGAAAAGACAACGGAAAAAATTTATCCGTAAATTTTGAGGAAAAAGGAAAGGAAGAAAATGACCGGGTCATTACACCTTTCCAGCCAGCTGACAGCACCTGGGAGTGACAAAAACTGGCCTATAAATGTGATTTTAACCCTGTTCAAGTACCCAAACAACTTGGAATTCTAATAGCTTCACTTGTGACATTGAATATGGTTAAAATCTGCCTCAAAACAACCATAAACATATATACATTAATAAAATAACATCCGTACAGCAAGGCGAGATCATAATACACCATTAGACATCCAGATAAATTCGTTTACATTGACCTTGAATACATGAAACAACAAAACATAAACTTCCTAATTTTGTATAATCAAGTATAGGTGTAGCTTCATCTTCATCACTTCGAGTCCTAAAAATGTTTAAAGTAAAGGGTGAACACCACCGCTCTGTAGAAGATGCCTAAGGCGCAAACTTTGGACTTCATCGAGCCACACATCACACATAAGGGATAATGGGAAAACCGGGATCATACTTTGGGGTTTTCACAACATTTAATTCACAAACAATCTCAACAATAGTAATTAAGCATTTCATCACAAGTATGCATAGAATGTAATGCAATGTCTCATGATTTCCCTTTCCCGACCTTAGTCTCAACCGACTCCAAACTTGGCCTTTACCGACCTCAATTCCCACCTACGCTAACCGACTTTACCGAGCTAGGATTGACATTATCCCTGACCTCTTGGCCATTTGGGGCCTAGTATCAACATTTTCACATCCTACACCGAACCGCGCCCCTCCCTAGGTCGTGTTAGCACCGGGCTCGCGATACTCGGTTCATTTCTAGATTTTTCTGTCATGCCCATCCTAAGATGGCTAACTTGTCAATTTCCTCAAACTTCCTCACCATTGTAGAATGGCCCATTGTACTACTCATTTAAAATTCCCCATATGCCATGCAGATGCATCAATGGTATGAAAATGGCATTCTCAAGTACATTAACTCAACATGGCATTTCATTAGAAATTAAATATCACCATAGCATTTTCCACAATAAAATCACAAGCATGTTATTCTCATTTAATTTAATCATAAGCATGCTCTTCATAAAATCATATCATCACAAATCATGCTATAATCATCATTTAAACAACTTTTGCACCAAGGCCATGTTATACACATTTTTGGCATGAAAATAATCACATCCTTGCATTATACACTAGCATGCTTTAAAAATCAACACATAGTCATTTTAAATTTGTATTTCTATACATAAGAACAAATTTAAGGAGGTTTAAGTATTTTTATTTAATGAAAGGCAAAGTTTGAAGGCTTGGAAAACCCCTACCTCAAGTGCTAGCCAAACAAGGCCTTAGGAAGCCCTAACTTTCGAAATTCTCCAAACCCATGCCAGAATGGTGTCAAATGGAAGCTCTCTTCAAGCTCATCAACCTTCCCTTCTTGGCCTTCTACCAAATCTCACTCTAAACCCCTCAATTTCTAGCTTGAAACAGTATGTATATGTATATAAGTGTAGATATAGAGATAGAATGAGAAAGGTAGATAGAGAAAGGGGAAATGCCGAATGAAGAGGAAGAGAGGAATAGGTTCTGTCTTACAAACCCATGAATGTCTCTCATTGAGCCACTTGTTAACACTTGTGTGGATTCCACTTTTTGGTGAGATTACTCTTTAGCCCTTATTTTTCCATTATAACTCCTATGTCCGAATAAATATCTCCCATAATATATACTTACATATATATGTATATGTGTGTGTAATGTCCACAATACCCTTCACTGAAAATGAAAAACCGGGAGAAATTCCCGAGCCTGGAAATCGTCCCAATTTTTAAAAATTCTAAAAATGACACCATCACTTTTAATTGATTTAAAATAAATTAAAATGCATTTCTAAAACCATCGGCTTGAAAAATGACCGAAACAGCCCTCGGGGCCCGCTGGAGCGCAAAAATGAGGCACAGAAAATAAATAAAATAAAAATTCAAAAAAATCTAAAAAAATCCAGGACATTACAATCTATCCTCTTTAAAAAGATTTCATCCACGAAATCTACCCTCCTTAAGAAGGAGGCCCACAACCGTTCCCCTTTTCGGAGAACATCTCACAAAACCAGCAAGACTATGACCT
>NW_026775760.1:345000-346910 GCF_030987335.1 Cornus florida | reverse complement strand
AATGCTCCGGCTGACTTCACCGCACAAGCAGGGAAAAAACCAGCACAAGCAAACCAAACACCACCCACACGCCAGGAACTAAAGCTGCCAAGGACAACACCCAATGATTCGCAGGTCCATGACATGCGGTCACTCAAGTGAAAGGCCTAGACAGCAAGGCTTGGCGCGGTATAAATAAAACAAAATATCGAGTGAAAGCCCACCAAGCAAGAACAAGAAGACCGAGGCATCCAAAAATTTTTTTTTTTTTTTTTTCTCCGATATACCGAAGCATGAAGAAGAAGACCGAGGCATCCAAAATTTTTTTTTTTTTTTTTTTTTCTCCGATATACCGAAGCATGAATAAGAAGACCGAGGCATCCAAAATTTTTTTTTTTTCTTTTTTGATATACCGAAGAATGAACAAGAAGACCGAGGCATCCAAAATATATATATTTTTTTTCTCCGATATACCAAAGCAAGAACAAGAAGACCAAGGCTTCCAAAATTTTTTTTTTTTTTTTTTTTTTTTTTTTTTTTTTTTTTTATATATATATATACCGAAGAATGAACAAGAAGACCGAGGCAACCAAAATTTTTTTTTATTTTCCTCCGATATACCAAAGCAAGAACAAGAAGACCGAGGCTTCAAAAAAATTTTTTTTTTTTGATATACCGAAGAATGAACAAGAAGACCGAGGCATCCAAAATTTTTTTTTTTTTTTTTCTCCGATATACCAAAGCAAGAACAAGAAGACCGAAGTCTCAAATTTTTTTTTTTTTTTTTTTTTTTTTGATATACCGAAGAATGAACAAGAAGACCGAGGCATCCAAAAAATTTTTTTTTTTTTTTCTCCGATATACCAAAGCAAGAACAAGAAGACCGAGGCATCAAAATTTTTTTTTTTTTTTTTTTTTTTTTTTTTTTTTTTTTCGATAAATCCAACCGAGAACAAGAAGACCGAGGCATCCAAAATTTTTTTTTTTTTTTTTTCTTTCCCATATACCAGAGAAAGAACATGAAGACCGAGGCAACCAACAAAAAATAATTTTTTTTTTCTCTTTCCCGGAATTTTTTTTTTTTTTTTTCGAAATAGCCGAGAAAGAATATGAAGACCGAGGCATCCAACAAAAAAATTTTTTTTTTTTTTTTTCCTAATCTACCCAAGCAAAACAAATAGAAGACCGAGGCATCCAAAAAAATTTTTTTTTTTTTTTTTTTTTTCGAAAAATTTTTTTTCACAAAAACTTTTTTTTTTTTTTTTCCCCAAAAAATTTTTTTTTTCGTTCCAAGCTAACCAAGACATCTACTATTCACTAGTAGAGCAATCGAGACTGCAAAGCAAGCAATGGCCTTACTTGCAGCTCTTGGTGCTGAGAACTCCCCCCCCCCTATAGTAGTCTTAAGTAAAACCACAGCTCTGACAGGAGTAGATATTGCATGCGAGCGAGGAGTCGTAATGGGCAAAATTGACTCGGGGGACCTCCAAATCGAATTCCGTTTCGAGCAAAACACTTCTTAGGCTTCAAGGAAGCTCCCATAAAATTTCCAAACCCAAACTCCAAACTTCATTTTTTAGCCTACAATGCCCACGTGCACGCCGGTGTGCACGCAGGGGTGCTTGAGCATGCGGGAGAGGAGCCATAATGGGCAACATTGACTCGGGGGACCTCCAAATCGAAATCCGTCTCGAGCAAAACACTTCTTAAGCTTCTAGGAAGCTCCCATAAAACTTCCAAACCCAAACTCCAAACTTTATTTTTTAGCATACAATGCCCACGTGCACGCCGGGGTGCTTGAGCGTGCGGGCGAGGAGCCATAATGGGCAACATTGACTCGGGGGACCTCCAAATCGAAATCCGTCTCGAGCAAAACACTTCTTAAGCTTCAAGGAAGCTCCCATAAAACTTCCAAACCCAAACTCCAAACT